>NC_086370.1:21173789-21268789 GCF_036324505.1 Eleginops maclovinus
TATAAAGGAGAGAGCAAATGTGTGTGTGTGTGTGTGTGTGTGTGTGTGTGTGTGTGTGTGTGTGTGTGTGTGTGTGTGTGTGTGCATGTGTGTGGGTGTGTGTGTGTGTGTGTGTGTGTGTGTGTGTGTGTGTAGGGAACATGTGCAACATCAACCCTCGACTTTAGCTGCAGTCAGACCTCATGTCAGGAAAATCATGCCCTCAGGCTAAAACTGTCACAGTCACCTTCAGCCACGCAATCTGGCATTTCTTCTCACTGTAGCCACACACACACACACACACACACACACACACACACACACACACACACACACACACACACACACACACACACACACACACACACACACACACACACACACACACACACACACACACACACACACACACACACACACACACACACACACACACACACACACACACACACACACAAATAGCCTTTCCTCTCTTTGTACTGCCCGATGACCACTCCTGAAAGTGGACGCCTTTTCAGCTCAAACACTTGTTTTTGCTGCATGATTTATTGGGGCGTGTGTACCTCCAGGTGCTGCTCCTCATGTTTCTCCAGTTTCTATTATTCTCTCTGTCAGAGCTTCCACAGGGTGGAGCTCTGTATTGCATAATGTGCATTTAAGGTGGGATGACAAAGAGTCAAAATTCCACCATGAACTACACTAGCTACTTGACCCTTTAGCTCTTTATTAGTAAGATTACGAGTTCCGGACCGATCTGGAAGATAGAAATTAAGTCACCACCAGGAATAAGAGTCAGGAAATAGCTTTTCTTGCAATAGACTAGACTGTAATGTGTGCTGGTGTGCATATTGTCACCTTGTCCACCTGTGTAATCCAAGAAAATGTCAATTAGTACCCTAATATGAACATTTATAACTGCCCGACTGCATTTCACTTTCTATCAGCCTTTAAAGTTTGTGTCTTTATTTAGAAATTAACAACTAGCAGCATAACGTTAGCTCTTAACTCCAAAACTGGTTTTAATATGTGTTGATTATCCTGCCAAACTAAACTTTTAAGTGTCATAAACATTTGTTTTTTGTTGTCCTTTGATATGCATTACGATGGAGAGGCGTAACTAGGGACAGTGAAGTGCTAACACACAGGTAGGATTGTGTGTGTGTGTATACAGTATGTAAAATGACCATGACATTATACTGTTTGTGTTTCAGCGACTAACAGAGTGTGCCAACAGTTCACCTCCCTAAACAAGCCCTTAATAGAGTAAATATGTCCTGCTCCGCTCCAGTTATGACAGGTGATTTTAATGTACATAATTCAATAGTGTACACATTTTGCTGACACTGCAGCTTTCAGCGGCTGCTGCCCTTTCAATCAGAGGCAGGGCGACACGACTCTTAATGCAAACATCCGCTGACCTTTTGTTTGCGGAGCGGTCGCTCAGCTGTCGTCCCGCTGCAAACACCAGCGAGCCGCCCTGGTGAAGGAGCTTTTAATTGACTCACATATTATCAGCTCCCTGCAGGAAACACCCTGTTTGTTCCTCTCATTATAACAGAGAGAATCAACACTTTCAATGATTATGGATCAAAGCTGGGATACTCCATCAATGTCAAATAATTCCAAAACTGAATCCCAGCGTTAGAGAGTACTCAAGGCAAAGTATGCTAACCCTTACATGCTTTCTGTATCTCGGGGATACCAGGTAAAAAAGGTGTCATAACACATGGTGTTATGTGGGTGTGATATTGGTGTAACAATGAGGTGTATTAATGTGTAATATGGATGAAGTAAAGGGGAAATAGGGGTGTAATAAGCTGTTACTTGCTTGTAATATGGGTATAATAACCGTGTAATATGGAAGTAACGTAATGACGGTGTAACTGGGGTGTAAGAGGGTGTCTTGATTTGTAACATGCCTTCTGCTTGAGAATTTATTCATAGTATTTATTTTCATTTTTTCTTTTGTTTGTTTTGTTTTTTAATTACCACGCTCGTGTTCATAAAAAAAGACCTTATAACTTTGTAATATGGTTGCAATGAATAAAATAGCAATCAATTAATTTCCCCAAATATAAATATACATGAACTCTAGGAAACACTTCAAAAGTAGTGGTAAAAAATGAATAATAAATATCTTTTACTTGACATTTCGATCGTGGATTAAGGCTTCATAATATGCCATTGTGCACAAAAATCCCTTTGGCCCAAATATGACACAGTGATATAATGATTGGACATATTTGGTATTTTTTGAGAAGTAAAGCTCATGAGAGATGTCAATGGTCAGAAAATAACAACTAAAATGTAGAATATATATTTTTATAAAGTCGTTTTTTCTTAGTAATTCCATTCAATTGTAAAATGGAGTTCATATTCTATTCGTTGGCAACAGCAAATAAAGTTTTGAGAGGCATCGTGCCTTCTGTTTACTGAACGTAACAGCAACATGTACAATGTGGTAGTCTGTTTACTGTTGTGTTTTGATCCATTGTCACTAATTCCCAGAAAATGAGATGCTACTATGTCAGTACTTAGTCTGGCAGCTTAAAATCAGGTTGTGTTGCTTTTACCATCCAACTGAGACCACATGTGTTTAACCGACCTGTAATTTCAGTCACCAAACTCCATGTACAATTTAACTTACCTCTTCCTCAATCCCTCAAAAAACTGCCACTGCAGACACATGCCTTTTTTTGCAGCATATCGAATCATAAAAAATGTAGGAAACCCAAACTCTGGGACATTGTTTATTCACAGAGCTGTGCCTCCAGGTTATCACAAAGGCAGCATGCTAGGTGTTTGACGTTATGTCTGGCTGCATATTCGGGATGCACAGACTTGAGAGGAAGGCGAGAACGAGCGGTACAGAGAGGGAGGGAAAAGACAAAAACAAGAGGGAAATTGGAAAATGCCGGTTGTTTGTGGTTCAGTTCTCCGGCGGGAATACATCAATATCACATGGACTGCACATCAGCAGGGAGACAAAGGTCATCGTTTGAGGGGGGGCAAAAACAGAAAGCATGCAGGACATAGAAGATAGGCTGTATAGCTCGGTGGTGTTTCCAGTTTGCTGCTTTATGTCAGAGGGAAGGGAGGTGTCACTGATGTACTGTGGCTTCTTCACATCTCACTGGTTGAGGTTATTATTGCCCATTAACACTCGACACTGACACTGGTTATAGACGGGGAAACTATTATTTTGCAGAAGCAGTTTTTGTATTTCTTCAACCTGTAATTGTTTTGATATGTGCAGTTATGGTTATGTAGCACCCATAAGGTTAATCATCTACCTGCACATACATGTTTGTGCCACTAGGGGGTACGTCATGGTTGTATCAATGATGGTTTATTCTATTTATGAAAAGAAGAAGTGTCGTGTGCTGCTGCTGTAGATCCCGACAGCTTGCATATGTGTCTGTTCGCTAGTTAATAAATGGATGGGTTTCCTACATGTATAATGCCCTTGGAGTCTGAGTGGTGTGACAGTTACAAGAAGTCAAACTCACGGTCCTAAAGGTGGGATGCACCAGAGGTTAGACCTAGCCCCTTATTAGGCTATATTGCAGCGATGTGTTTGTGTTACTATATTTTCAAGTGAGTAAAAGTCACTATATGCGTATACAGATGTGTAATGAACGATGAATGAAACTATCAGTGATGCAGATATGAGATTTATATCATATTTTTATCGTGGTTAAATAATGAGTGCTGTGTAAAGCAGTGCTTTCCCTAAACGAACCACCTGTAGCTAAATACAGATGTGTATTTGTGCTTAATATCGTCAGTCCGTGTGTTTTGCGTGCGTAGAATTTTTGATATTTTATTTTCAATGTTTGTAGTCTTCTGTTTTTCCTAATGTATGTTAGTATGTTAGGTAGAAATGCTATTAAAACATGAACCCTGTGCTGCATAATCAAGTAATATCATAAAGCCATCAGCATATGTAGGCTACAGGGATGTCCCATGTTAAAGAGACCATAAGAACAAAAGAAGAAACAAGGGGAATCACAGAGATGAATTCAAACCCCACAGTGAAAGGTAGCCTACAAGACTTCTTCTATGCAGCCCCAACAACAGCCTCTGATTCATCACAAGACTTCATGCACTGCTTCATGGGTCTTTATGTAACTCCAAGAACATCTAAATGTACCTCCAACATGGATAAATGTTGATAAAAGACATCCATTGTTTGTTTACGTATACACGCTTCTTGAAATCTAAAAAAACCACCATAAAATAATTCTGGAATAGATTACAAATCGCCTGAAAATGGTACAAACAAGCGTGAACGTGCGTGATGAACGTGTGGCGTTGGGCTGTATCGTGCATTTGAAAGTGAAACTTAAGCTCGCTTCGTGCGTCGACCTCAGAGGGAATGATGGGAAGAATGTGCATGAATGTTAAAAAGCATGCATCGTTTATTAGACCTAGCCGACAGCTACGATGCAGGGATGTGTTTCTGTTGATACGAAACGAAGAAAAAGGAATTCATTTAAAATGTATGCACTCCTGGATCTTCCTTTTTGTGTCCAAGTTTGCAACAGTTGGCTTATTTCATATATGTGGCATTAACATCTAGTTTCTGCTTCGATTTTTGCTCTCCTTTCTGTCTTCAGCAGGAAAAAGCTGCTCTGACAAGGTAAGGAAAATAATTAGACGGAGCAAACAGTCTGCTCGAATGTGCGAGCGCCAGAGAGCTAGAGCACAGTAGGTGTGGACAGTTTAACAAGGGGCAAAAAAGATGATTTTCTTGGGGGTCAGTGAAGCGTTGAAAACATGCTCTGAGGGTGGTGAGACTCGACCTCTATTCCTCTCCAATTCGACTGGATGCTGTGTCGAAGCCGTGTTTAAAGGTCATATCTCAGCATCCGAGGCCTCCGTGACCACAGTGTGATGGAGAAGAGCAGAACAGGAGGAAAGGACAAAGAGAAAACACAGAAAGAGTTTTAATATAGTGTAATAACAGGGGAAATTCCAACAGTTCACATCTTGTGTCTCACGGTTAATTGGCGATAAACTGTGGAATTCTTTACCAAATTATTCAAACGGCTCTGTGAACATCTTAAGGTTTAAGAAAAAAGGTACAAAGATGGCAAATGGAGACGCAGTTACTGCATTTAGTGAGGCAATGATTCCATATGTTTCATGATCTGAAAGAGCGTTCTCCCCCCCTCATGTCTGTGTGTTCCCCCCTGATTGTGTTCACCTGACGCCCCTTTGTGTGTCGGCCCTCCCCAGCGGTGTCTTTGTGAATACGTCTGCATTTATTTAAGTTCTGGTTTCCTTCCATCTTAGTTCGTTGGATCCTTGTTTGCAGTGGGAAGTAACTAAGTACATTTACTAAAGTAGTGTACTTAAGTACTATTTTTGGGATACTTGTTATGTACTTTTTACCCCACCACTTGTATTCAACACTAATAGTTACCAGCTACTGTTTACTTATAAAACTTTCTATATGACATAATGGAGTACGTTACTACTGCTATCTTTCCAGAAAAAGTCAAACACCGCTTACAAAATAATACATTTCAATGCTCTTAAATGTACTTGTATGCAATTAAAAGAAAGACTCATATAATATTCTATAATAATACTTTGAAAAACAGCCATGCTGCATATCCATACTTTTACTCCTGTACTTCTACTTAAGTAACATGTTGAATTCAGACCAAAGTAGTTCTACACAACCTAAGTAGTTCTTCCACCATCTTCTGTTTGCAGAGAGCTTTGTTCTGTGCGTTTAGCCTTGCCATGCTCTGCCCGTAAACCCAACATTAAGGGTTTTTTGTGCACGTCCTGCATTGGGGTTCACCTTCACTGCTCTCATATGCCCCTCCTCTGTGGTAACTACTGACTGCTGCGACCGTGTCTTTCAAAGTGTTCCCTCCACAGGCAAAGTCGTGCACACACTGCAACTTCCTCCTGAGCGTCTCCCTCTCTTTAATCCATCCATCCATCTTTTCCCAGCTGTATTCCTCCCTGTGACCTTGCCACAACACACAACCTGTCAGCTGACCTCTCTCTCTCTCTCTCTCTCTCTCTCTCTCTCTCTCTCTCTCTCTCTCACACACAAACACACACTCACAGATACATACGTGTCCTATACTGTATATGCACACACAGCACAGCAGATGAACACATGCATAAAGGACACACACACACACACGCTCTCTCCTCACACACTGACCTGATCATGAGTCCCTCAGGATGACGGAGTGTTCCTGTTTGTCTTTCGCACTGTTGAGCTCTCTTCAACTGAAAAGAAAACAGAGTAGGGGGGGGGGTGTTGTTGATTGAGAGGTTGATGGGTTTATTACCGTCTCCTCAAAGCACTCAGTTGTGGTACTGTAGGTGAGTGCTAGTACAAGATTGTTTTTGTGGCCTGCTGTTTAAAGAAGGAGGGGAGGTTTTTGGTTTTATCTCATGTCCAATATGTTGGAAAATCCAAGATTACTCTTAAGCTTTTGCAGAGTTTTACAAGGGCAGCATATCAAGGTCATTCTGGCTTATAGGGTATGGCATAGTTTTGAGCACAACAGTTCAAAGATACCATTACAGCTTCAAGGTTAGGTATTGTGCTGTAGGTTAATGCTAGAACAAGACGGGTATGCTTTGTGGTAGACGGGTGATGTTCTTTGTTTCATTTCATGTACATTTTGCTGGCTCGGGGAGCAAAACATCCATAGATTACTCTAAAGATTTGGTTTTAAAAGGATTTATTATGAGATAATAACAGATTAACAAGTCAGTTTTGCCTAAAGGTTACTAATTATAGATCACTTTTGAAAGATGATTGCATGAACAACGTTTTTAGTTCATTATTGCACAATTTTCTGTTTTATTTAAGGTCTAATTAGCTTGTTTGGTGAGAGAAATAACTGAAAATGTCTCTCGATCCGACTTATTTACAAGATTGTAAATGTATGTAAAGCGTCTGCTCAGTGTTGCATTGACAGAATACAGAGTCACTTTGAAAAGCGTCTGGTTTTTTACTTCCTGTCTTTGTGTTATTGCCCGCTGTCATACACGATGTTTTCTGAACATGTTATTTTCCAAATTTGTTCCCAAATAAACTCTGTCCACTCACGCAGTGCTTTTAAGACACACACACACCCACACACACACACACACACACACGGCAACACAGTGAGTTAGAAAATAAAGCAGCAGTTACCTGCATAACACATTTGCTCCCAAAGACCGTTGCCAAGACAAAGTTAAAGTTATAAAGGTCTTTAATTATGTGTCCTGACCTTTAAGAGTTGAAACACACACTGGTCCAATTAACATTTATCATTATGACTTTAGAACTATTATTATTATTATCCATGCCCTGGGTTTTCGGAGTAGACTTTATCTCTCTTTCTAAAATGAGTTAATCAGTTTTCAGGAGGGTGTATCGCTGCTCTGTCGTTGTGAAGATGCACTTGTGCTGCTGGTTAACAATGAGTGTAATAATGAGGCAACCTGTGTGAAACCTCAGCGCACAGCGTTAACTCGGCTTCAGCCATCAGTCGTCTAACCTGAGGCGATGCCTTTCAACTTCCTCAGAGGTGAATTCTTACATAATCCTCCCTGCAGCAGAATCCAGCAGTCCCCATTACGGTCACAGTGATCAAGAGGAACCAGACAAGAACTGGATCATGCGTTGCTCCGCAGTCATGCATGTTCGTGCAAAGCCTTGATGCTGTTTTGATATTTCTATACACCATTTGGTTGTTTGTGTCCCTACCTGTGCCATGGTTTTATACAGTACATCTGTCTACTCGTCCACCACGACATTGGATGCAGATTTGTGCGAACAACCTCTGTCTCCCGATGTTGAATTGTAAATCTTTCGGTGATCCCTGAAGTCTTTTTTCTAATGCAAAGATTAGGACTAACACAGCAGCCAGTGACGAGCCCACATAACTGATGCTCGCTCTTCCAACTCGTTAGTTAGTGCAAGCAACAAAACTTTTGAAACTAAGGCAAAATAAAAAGGATTCAACAACAAAGTCACTGACATCTTTGTCCAGAGATAGCTGACTGAACTAAAGGTAAGACCATGCTCTACATGTGTTTATTTTAGTGTAAAGATACAAATAATGGAACAGAATTCTCCTTTTAAGCGTGAATTGAATGCTTACCTTACCTGTTAACCTATGCATGTTTTTTGATGAATGCTGATGTGAATTTTGAAACATACGGTCGACTAAGCAACAGGCTAGTCATTGTGCGAGCTCTCAATCGACTGGTGGATCTAAGCTAGCTCTATGAGGTTCATATGTGTGTAAACCTGGCTCTGACTGACTAAGCTGTGCCCCCCCCCATCCATTGACTTCGCCGCATGTCACTAACACCCAGGAGAGCTCCGTTTGGATACCGTTCGAAACCAAAAGCTACGTTTTGTTTTGCTGTCGGTGTTAAGTCATGTGACACGAAGTCATTTTGTTTTATATTTTGTTAAACTAACCGAGTCGTTTTGTTGCCAGGAGTTTGGAAGACTGACTTTCCTCAAATGTACGGGTCTCGTCTCTGTGTTTCTGTACTGATGACGGTGTGCACAGTGTTTAGGAACAGGATGCAAACATTTTATCTGGCTAGAGCCGATCATCCACCCACTTAAGTTTCACAGTGCCCTCCTTCTGTCCATACATAAATACCTTTCTCTCACTTGCCCACAATGACACCTTTTCTCCCACCGGCCCATCCATCCCTATCATGTTATGTGTGAAGTGGGAAAAAACTGAGCTAAAAAAGAATCAGCTCGAAGAATTAATTGAATAAACATATTTAAAACTTAATTGATCATTTTTGGTAAATTTCCTCAATCCACTAGATTTATTCAGAATCCTAAAAACATCCCATAAAAGTTCAGAAGTTCCACCTAAAGATCCTTCAATGTACATAACTAGACCGTTATGAGCTCTGTGTAGGAATTCTAAAGCTTTTTAAATGAATAGCTGAAGTTTTTGGTTAAAAGTTGTGTATTTAACGAATATAAAAGCCTTTTCCTGCATTGTCTGTTGGCACAGCCTTTGTCTGTTAAGCTGTCATTCAGTCTTGAAAAGTTCTTCTGAAGTAATATAAATGAAACAACAGCTGCAGCTTGAAAAAGGCAGCAAAGTACAAGGAAAAACGGAATTAAATTGTTGCTCGTGTTTGACATTTCCAACTCTTTTATACCCAGGAATAGCGCTGTGACCTTGTTAAATTGAAGATAATAATTAGATTTCACTGCCTGGCTCTCCTAAAAACCTCACACAGACTCGCAGGATCTTGAGGTCGGCTTTATTTAAACTCCCAAGACATTAACAGACTCTCCGTCAGAATTACTCTCGTTGCCTCCGTGGGTACACTGCGAACACTAACTGTGATTTTAAGTCGGGCTTATTTCAGTTATTCCCTTATCTCTCAAACCCTTCTCTATGGCTTTGTGTTTCTGTCTTAATATAACATACTTTATAAGTTTATACTTCTCCTATATCTGTGGCAGTTTTTTCAAACACAAGAAACCTTGCATCCTGTTAAATCTAATAGTCTAAGTTTCATATGAAAGATAATATTTTTCATTAATCTACAATTATTTTCTCTTTCATGTCTATATGAAGACGTTTTCCCGTTTTTACGACATCAAATATCTCTGTAAAGCCCACTGGTGAATTTCAAAATGGCAGTTGAAATGAGACGACTAAACGTCATCATGTCCAACGTTAGCCGCATTTAGCTTAGCGGTAGTGACGTGAAGTCATGTGACCGTGCTGTAGTTCCTTTATAGCCCAACATAAGCCTCCTTTAGTTTAGGCGTGGTGACGTGAAGTCATGTGACCGTGCTGTAGTTCCTTTATAGCCCAACATTATCCGCCTTTAGCTTAGCAGTGGTGACGTGAAGTCATGTGACCGTGCTGTAGTTCCTTTATAGCCCAACATTAGCCGCCTTTAGCTTAGCAGTGGTGACGTGAAGTCATGTGACCGTGCTGTAGTTCCTTTATAGCCCAACATTAGCCTCCTTTAGCTTAGCGGTGGTGACGTGAAGTCATGTGACCGTGCTGTAGTTCCTTTATAGCCCAACATTAGCCGCCTTTAGCTTAGCGGTGGTGACGTGAAGTCATGTGACCGTGCTGTAGTTCCTTTATAGCTCAACATTAGCCGCCTTTAGCTTAGCGGTGGTGACGTGAAGTCATATGACCGTGCTGTAGTTCTTTTATAGCCCAACATTCGCCGCCTTTAGCTTAGCGGTGGTGCGGTGAAGTCATGTGACCGTGTTGTAGTTCCTTTATAGCCCAAAATTAGCCACCTTTAGCTTAACGGTGGTGCGGTGAAGTCATGTGACCGTGCTGTAGTTCCTTTATAGCCCAACATTAGCTCAAAAAGTGGAGCTAATGTGTGGAGATTCTTCTGCTGAATAAAAACTGTTGGTATCATCTTGAGCACAGAGCTGATTTTCTGCATTAATCCAAAATGCAATGGACAAATCCCATTACCTTTTTGCAGAAGGAACCAGGGAAATGCCTACTTCAGGGTAGATAAGAAAAGCATGTCATTACTGTGCCACACTTGGTTTAAAAAATCATGAATTGACGTGGTTCACACACAAGACTGGAGAACAATACAGATTTGGCTCCACATGCGCTCACTAAAGTCTGCTTTAAGGTGGCTTTAGCTTCACCTTCAGTGACAGCTGACAGCTTCAGAAGAGGCCGTGACCTCGGGAACCTTCTCCAGCTGAGCAGCGCACTGACCTTGGTCACTTTGAGACGGTAATTAATTAAACCACACGACTCCTGACTTCCAGCCCTGCCTCTTCAGTGTGTGTGTATGTGTGTGTGTGTGTGTGTGTGTGTGTGTGAGAGAGAGAGAGAGAGACAGAAAGAGGATTATTTGTGTGGGAGAAGTTGTGTGTGAGTTGCATCAGACTGAGTGATATATGAGGATGTCGAACTACAGCAGGACATCATCCGCCAAGTACGTCTATCTCACACACACACACACACACACACACACACACACACACACACACACACACACACACACACACACACACACACACACACACACACACACACACACACACACACACACACACACACACACACACACACACACACACACACACACACACACACACACACACGTCAGGGGCCTCTGAAACAGCAGCAGGTTAAAGTCTTAATGACGAACATCTCTCTCTGGAAACTTCTCTCCATCTGTTACACGGAGTCTCCCTCAAAACATCATTTTTCACCTCGTTAGGAGTTTCTTAAGGCGGCATGAAACAGAACGAGGCGGAGGAAGAGGAGATGGGACTACAGAAGTTTCTTTTGCATGTGTATTTTTTGTTGCTCTGTCCTCCTTATGGATGAGAGGATCCGAGGACAGGGGAGCTCAAGTGACAGGAGGATGATAAAAGATGGAAAATTGTTTTCATAATGCACTGAAAGACATATTTTCTTGATCCTCACCGGATAACAAGAACGAACAACAAAAGCGAGAAAGAAACAATAAAGAGGTGATGTGGGAGGAGAGGAGAGACACGGGTAATAAGGGACGGGTTGCTCCATTTTCTCCATGTTTAAATCTATATTTTAAGTTGTATCTCTGTTTGTTGTAGCTCCCGAGCGATTCGGCATATCCCCGCGCCTCAGACGGGATTATTGTGACGGATGACGCACAACAGCATTAACGCTTGTCACAGAAACAGCTCATCTAACAAAAGCCACAGGAGAAAGAGGCTGAGTCTAACCTGCACCATGCCGATCTGACACACACTTTTTATTATCATGTTCAACAGCACGCAGCGGTTCTGTGGAAAGGGCTTTATTCAAACACGAAGTCGTGTGCTTGATGATGCAAGCAGCGCCAAAAACTGGCAAGAAGTCTCATTTAGGCCCCGAGACATCTAATCAGTCTCTCTAAAACTGTGGGAGTTTGAAACCAGGAAAAGTAATGTTTGCATGTTTGTTTCTTGCTTCAGTTTAGCCCGTGGCGTGATGACATCCAAACATAATCTAGTGAAGTTGGGCTTTATAAAACATTCATCCTCTGATTGGACAGAACCAAAAAAGCAACCACGGATTTATTCACTCAGGATGTAAATGTAATATTCCCATCATTACAGAAGCACAGGATTATAGTAATGCTTGCTTTGCTAATGTTGTGTTCCCCAAAACTCTAGGGGAAAAGGGAAGTAACAAAACACAAAAAAAATCTGTGAAAAAAAGAAAGGGACTCTAAAATGCTTCAAATAAAAAAGGACTTTCTAGCAGATTCTAAAAAACAAAAAAGGACAATTTATTGAAGGATTTTGAAAGACTTCATTGGACATTTATTGAAGGATATTAGGACAAAAAGGTAAGCAGAGACACAAACACACACCTTTTATGTACAACATGTGGTTGTTAACATCCCTCAGTTATGTCCAGCCTTGATTTAACATTGCGTAACACTGTTAAAACGGCAGTAAAATACTTATTGTTGCTCCTTCTTGTACAATTTGCTTTGGCAAAACTGTGTTTCTTTACCGTAATGCCGATAAAGCTTCTTTGAATTAGAGTTTGAGCAGCAGGTGTCTCAGGATGAGCAGGTTGGGAAGCTGCAGTGCTGAAGAAAAGCTTGTAAGGAATCTTTAGTTCAGGTGAAACCTTTTTAAACCTGCAGCTCACAAAATAATCCCCTCAGAGGCTGACCCGTCTTAAGGTCAAATCCTTTCGATAACCTCTCGAGGAAGAGGAGCGGGAGAAATAGCAGGTTAGTGGAATACACGGGCGGAGGGCAAAAGAACCGAGGAAAGTGGTTAAAGTTGTTCTCTGAGTTTAACCCCAGCACAGAGCGAGGGAAAAACTATATTTTGATAAATTGCCAGTGTTTAATTCCAGGGCACGCTGCTCATGCTCTTCTCTGCTCTGGGAGATTTGTTAGGGATATGAAACAGGACAAAGTCAGAGAGCAAACTGTGCAGATTGTTATCATCTCATTTAGGGTTTTCCTGCAGTTAGGAGATAATGCTTTGCTCAGAGAAAACATTTTCTGGGTTACTCTTAAATCAAGTCGTGTTTTTTTCAACAGCAGCTCTAAACTTTATATCTCTTCACCTCTGTGTTCATCGCTGTCTTCATCGTACTTATTTTGAGGTCATTATCTCTTTCTCTAACCCTGTATCTTTATTTCTTTATATCTAACTCTCTATTTCTTTCTCTGTTTCATCTGTTGTTTGAGCTCTTCCAAAGATCTAGGATTCAAAGACTCAAAATCTTTCCTGTCATAAGCACAATATGTACTGCAGGCAAAGAGAATCTGAAGTCTCCTCCAAAGCTCGAACATACCATTTAAGACATTTAACAAATAAGTGCAAGGAAAGAAAGACAGAAAAATAGAAATAAATGGTGCAGAGTGACACAATGGCAAGATGAAATAAAACACAGTATGTAAAATGAAGTACAGTACACGTCTGAGTTGCATACAGAAGATGAACCGGCTCACTTTTATCCTCCAGCTCTCTCCAATCTGCACCGATCCATCGCTCTCTGTTTGTCTAATCAGAGCAACACACACACACACACACACACACACACACACACACACACACACACACACACACACACACACACACACACACACACACACACACACACACACACACACACACACACACACACACACACACACACACACTTCTTGAAATCCAATGCACACACACAAATGGTTTCAATGATGTCAATTGTGCAACCGTGTTAATTTATCACTGCTGTACACTGGAGGGTGAATGGGTGTGTGTGTGTGTGTGTGTGTGTGTGTGCAGCTGTATTTGCATATAAACAAGCTGGGATTTTTTTTGTAATTATGTGAAAGTTTTTGTGCCATCATGCAGGTATTAAAGTATGTGTGTGTGTGTGTGTGTGTGTGTGTGTGTGTGTGTGTGTGTGTGTGTGTGTGTGTGTGTGTGTGTGTGTGTGTTTGTGAGTACGAATAGATGTGTGACTACAGGTGATCACTGTTGAGTCACAGAGTTTAATATGCACACACACTGCCATTCTCAGACAGCCAATTTAATCCACGTACCCACACAGTCAGTCAGGCATCTGTAATTCATTGAAATTTATGACGGGGAGGATGTTTTTGTTTACAGGTCGCCTTTGTTCCATCTGTCACTTACTGCAGCTTATCTGAAATGGAAGGAATCAACAAACCAAAGACAAATGGAAAAGGTTTTAAATGCCTTCCCTCTCCAGCGACCGATTGGGCCAAAACTGGACTTTAAGTTTGGTGTTTTTTACATCATGACATTATAAAAATGAAAACATATGTCCCAAAAATACCATAACTGCATAATAGATTTGCAGTTTGCAATCTCATTTCACACTGTTGCTCAACCTGCATGTTGTTATTATTGTATGCATGTAAGTTTGTAGAGGTGTTGACTTTAATTTGGACTTGATATGCATTAGGTTTGTCATATTTGTAGGTTAGTTTCTATGGGGTACAGAACATTAAATCAGTGGGACTTTAGGCTGTCCTATGTTGTAAATTATTTATGTTCATTTCTCAAGTTATTGACGAATTTAACCGACAACCTTTTGGGGTTTTCTCCTTCCTGAAGTGTGTTACACAGGTTTTTGTGCATGTAAATGGTCCGCTAAGGCTAAAATCCCTGTGATCCTTCCAGAGGGAGTTTCTCTTCCACACACTTGTGCTTCTCTTGGCTAGCGCTCCAACACACTGACGTGATAGGCTAAGGGGCGGGACATCTCTAAGCGGTTGACCAGTCACAACGGAGCCAGCCAGCTAACCAATCAGAGCAGACTGGGCTCTGGTTTCAGACAGAGGGTGAAAAGAGTTGCTGCAGCACAGACAGTATGAGAAACATAAAGAGCTTTCTGAACATTAAAGCATGGAGACATGTCCCAGGAGAGACAGAAATACTGATATGAACCTGAAAATTAGCATAATATCTCCTCTTTAAATCATTGTTCCAAAAACATTTGCTCCTCTTGTTTTTCTTGAGGAGATTGCTAGATACCAGGCTTTAAAGTTAACTCATCAACATTAGGGGATTTATGTTGATGAAACCAGTGAAAATCCGGTGGTATCCTTTTCGATTTATATGCAGATATTGTGTCTATTTTGTGCATCTATCCCTCTTGTTTGCATGTCCTGTGCTGGACCCAAATAAATGACCTCTCTTTAATAAAGGCCGCTAAAGAAAATGAGCATGTGAGCTTTAGCCTCCGGAGCTTTGTGTTGCTGATAAGCTCTGGGCGCACCTTTCTCCTGCTGAAAATATACAGCTGTGTCACTACTGGCTTATAATGAGTTATGCAAATCTCCGCCTTTTGTTGCCGTAATGATACTCATCATGATCAGCAGGAGAGTTTGAGCTGTGTTGATCTCATGAGAATCAGATTTTGCAAACCCCCAGTTTCCCAATTATTGTCTGCTTGAAGCCGCTTCCCCGTTAGAGAGACCGCCCTTCAATCAGAAGACCGGGGCAAAAAAAACCAAACAGCTTAAGTGTCTATCACCAGGATGGAGAGTTCTTCCTTCTGGGATCAATCAAGTAAAAATGATTGTAATCTTAAAATTGTTTCCAGCTGAGATTTGAATCATGTGTTGAACCCCCCCTGGAGTATTCGCAGCATGTGTCTTCATATATCTCCAGGGATTGTTTGATGCCTGTGACTGTACAAAGTATCTGACATGTGTGCAGGGAAGAGATGTGTTCTGGTTCCCAACATGACGCCCAAAGCATTCCTTTAATTGTTTGGACATGTGTTGATTTAGTCATTTAAAAGCAATTAAGTCAAGTGGGGGCAGCTGGGAATGTTGGACGTGTTGTTATCCATCAGCGTTTGGAAGAAAGGTCCGGAAAAATAACGATAAAGCTGAATCGACCGACTGAATCCCCATGCCAATCTATAATGCCGCATCACATATCAAAGTTTTTTGTTTTGCTTAAAGTTCAAGTCCAATTATAACAACTGTTAAAGAAGTCCAAAGTATTAATCACACAGAGGCAGCAATTAGGGAAGGTAATTATTGTTTCACGTAGGTGTCTTCTTCTCCTGTCTCTAATTGTAGAAGAAAAGAGGAGGTTGTCATATCTTTCCTTTTTTAACTATTCCTTCTTTATCTCCAGATGGCTAATATGTGTTAAACATCATATCACTTCTTATACATCCTTCACTTACAGTGCTACTTCCTGCTGTGCAGTCATACAGTCATTCAACGTGTGTGTGAGCTTCGTTCTGCACACACATTTTTCCAATTTGTGGCTGCCATTGTTTTTACCTTGTCAGTGTGTGTGTGTGTGTGTGTGTGTGTGTGTGTGTGTGTGTGTGTGTGTGTGTGTGTGTGTGTGTGTGTGTGTGTGTGTGTGTGTGTGTGTGTGTGTGTGTTTGTGTGTGTGTGTGTGTGTATGTCCTTAAGTGGGGGTTTGGCAGACTGTCAGAGCACAAAACTTGGCAAGACAAATGAGCGGGTCGAGGGTTCGAGCCCCGGGCCGCACACGAGCCTGATAGATTGGGGAAAACGGCTTGAAAACGTCCGTGTTATTGATGGTCGCCCACCGGCTCTAAAAATACACTCACCTGAACACACACACACCTACAAAACACACAGAAACCTCTTGCTTGCCTCCAATGTTCTGAACCTGATGCTGGGATTTCCATTTTTACCTTTCACTTACAGGTTCTGAACCAGGATGTGTGTGTGTGTGTGTGTGTGTGCGTGTGTGTGTGTGTGTGTGTGTGTGTTAGTCCTCGGTTAACTCAGTGACTGTTAAGCAAACATGTCAGGGCACCTGCAATCTTCTTAAGAGGCGTTAGATTTTTTTCGAACAAACTGTTATCGAAGTCGCAGTTAAACACGTTTATATTTTATAACCATTTATTTTTAATCAAACTTTCCAAAAGCCTTCGCACCCTGTAATCACTCTATTGTTAATGACAGAGCGTGCTGGTCTGGGATCCAATTTGCATTTCTATGTGCAGTTAGAAATAAACCTAAAATCATGAATATTTACACTTCTTGTATTCCTTTATAGTTCTTCATTTTTGGAGAGCCCCCACCCCAATTTAAGGAGTTAACTACTTTAACCGTGGCTAATACACTCGTTCACACTCACACAGATAAATATAATACCTATTAAACACAAAGTCAAGTAGTATCTTTGAAACACGCACACACACACACACACACACACACACACACACACACACACACACACACACACACACACACACACACACACACACACACACACACACACACACACACACACACACACACACACACACACACACACACACACACACACACACACACTCGGGGGGGGGGGGCAGAGGTCAGCTGCTGACCTGTAGAGAGGTTGAGTGAACTCTGACTGTTAATAACAAGCGTCCACGTCAGATTTCATTTCCTGCGCGACTCCTTGCCCTCCCCCTGTCACCGCCTCCCTCTCGGTCCTTTCCACTGTTATTTTCCACTCTTTGTTTCCGCACTGCTTATTGTGTGGAGCAAAGGCCAGCACCTGCACAGTGTGAAGAAATGTCTGTCATTTGTGGATTTATGCAGAAAAATACACCGTATCTCCCTCAGCTACGCCACAACATCGCTCTGCAGGGACTGTGGGCGAAGCTTTGACATATTTCAAATGTATTACACTTCTGTTTAAGCTAACCATTTTGCATATTTCCAGGCATAATTAGCCTCACTGTGGCACTGACATCTGTCCCTGAGTTGGGCTTTTTAGAAAGAAGGTATGAACTGTTGAATAAATAATAATGGGAATCATAATTGATCAGCAAGTTATAATCCTGTTATGTTCACATATTGCATCATTTATTAAAGGGGTTTCAATCTAATTTCTCAACAAAGTTAACATTTATGATTAACTTTTGCAAAAACTCAAGAGTCATTTGACTAAAGCAAACACACGGGTTGCTTATTCACACATGACGTTGCCTTTCAGATAACCTGCTGATCAGGGAAAGTATCGTAGAGCTTTGGAACATTTATAACCTTACACCCACGTTCACCGCGAGTTATAAATGACCTCCAAAAACACCTATAGATTTAATACACAATCAAATGTATGTCACAAGATTGACTAGAGATCTCAAGGGTTAAGTACCAGCAGTGTGAATCTTGAGCTTCTTATTTAGAATGAAAACAATAAATAATGTTTGTGTGGCAAAAAAAGATCTTTGCTCTGCGTATCATCATAGAGCAGTGCTATGAATGGAACTCACCCCTCTACATCAACTTTGTGGACTTCAGGAAGGCCTTCGACAGTGTCCACCGAAACACCCTGTGGAAGATACTGCACTCCTATGGAATACCATCAAAGATCCTCTCAATCATAAAAACATTCTATGAACATTTTCAGTGTAGTGTCATCATGGGAAATGACCTCACAGAGTGATTTTCCGTGCAGTCCGGAGTGAGACAGGGGTGCATCATCTCCCCTATACTCTTCCTGGTCGCCATAGACTGGATTACAACCAACACCACTGCAGACAGACCCAGAGGCATCCAGTGGACTCTGTTCTCCCAGCTGGAAGATCTTGACTTCGCTGACGATCTTGCCCTCCTATCAACCAACCAGTACAACATGCAGGCTAAAACTGATAGGCTGAACAACTTTGCCAGACAAGTTGGGCTCAGTATCAACACCTCCAAAACACAAGTGATGTGTGTCAATTCCATCCCCACAGCATCCATCCTTTTTAATGAGAAACCACTTGAGTTTGTGGAAGATTTCACCTATCTGGGCAGTCTTATCAGTAAGGACAACGGGGCATCAAAAGACATCAAAGCAAGGCTGGGAAAGGCTCAGGGTGCCTTCTCCCAACTCCGTCCCATCTGGAGATCAAAACAATACAGCCTCAAAACGAAGATGCTCCTATATAACAGCAATGTAATATCTGTTCTGCTGTACGGTTCTGAGAGCTGGTGAGTTGTCCAAACAGACATGAGGAGAATGGAAGTGTTCCATAATGGATGCCTCCGACGACTATGCCAGATCTTTTGGCCTAATAAGATCTCCAATAATGAACTGTACAAAAAAACAAGAAGCAGGAGCATCACCAAGGAGAGTAGGCACAGACGCCTGAGATGGCTGGGACATGTGTTGAGGATGGAGCAGGACCACATTACAAAAGTGGCCTTAAGATGGACACCACCAGGTAAAAGAAAACCTGGGAGGCCCAAACCTACCTGGCGCAGAACTGTGACACAAGAGCTGGAACAGATGAACCTGTCATGGGGAGAGGTCCAACATGCTGCCAGGGACCGAATGCAATGGAGAGAGCTCATTGAAGCCTTATGTCCTATAGGGGACGAAGAGGAGTAAGTAAGTGTGGCAAAACACAACCTGGGTCATTACATTAATCCACACAACCTATACAATATCATGTTTTTCAATGTAATTATGTCAGTTCTGCACATCCCTCTGAACTCTGCACATTGCACAGTGTAAAAGCACATATTTGATTCAAATTTGTATTTACTCCCCCGGTACACCCTTATTTTTCTATGTAAATATTGTTATATTTGTAATGTTATTATAGTTATCTTGTAATAGCTTTTAATCACAGTTTTATTTTTAAGTATGTATATGTATGCACCATAAGACCAAGTCAAATTCCGCGTATGTGTTACCCTACTTGCAATAAACCTGATTCTGATTGAGAGTGAAGCCAACGCACACACTCACACATAATCACCTATAAATTATACTTAATTCAAAGATGTTATTCTGTGACATCCCCCTCTGACTCCGTGCCTTATTAAGTTATTGGTAGTAAAGTGGGTCGAAGTGTCGTGGCAGTGAAAGCCAATTATCTCCCCCGTCCTCTGAGAGCCGTCTTTAATTATCAACTTTTTATAACTCGGGTCTTAATGATATAGCCGAGGGTATCTGCGTCTCTCTGTCTGGATTTCTCCATCTGTGCTTTGATAACTCTGTTTTATCATCGGCCCGGGGGGGTGTGTGTCTGAAGCTGACACAGTAACCTTGTTCAACATACTTCTGTCTTTCTGCACTCAAAGAAATGAATAATGACCCTGTTTAAACAAATGATATATACATAGATATAAAATATGAGCAATAAAGTATCTCTGACGAAAACACACATCCTCAGCCTGGCTTTCAATGTGTGAATAATGTGGTGTTGGTTTTTTGATTCAACTTTTTATATTTTATATATTTCAAATTTTATACCACTGTGCATTTTATTTTACAAGTTTCTTTGAGCACTTAATAAATAAATGTATTATTATTACAATTACTATTTTATTATTATTATTATTATTATTATTATTATTATTATTATTATTATTATTATTATATTATTATTATTATTGTTATCATATTATTATTATTATATTATTATTATTATTGTTATCATATTATTATTATTATATTATTATTATTATTGTTATCATATTATTATTATTATTACTATTATTATATTATTATTATTATTATTATATTATTATTATTACTATTATTATTATTACTATTATTATATTATTATTACTATTATTATTATTACTATTATTATTATTATATTATTATTATTACTATTATTATTATTATTACTATTATTATTATTATTATATTATTATTATTATATTATTATTACTATTATTATTATTATTATTATATTATTATTATTATTGTTATCATATTATTATTATTATTATATTATTATTATTATTGTTATCATATTATTATTATTATATTATTATTATTATTGTTATCATATTATTATTATTATTACTATTATTATATTATTATTATTATTATTATATTATTATTATTACTATTATTATTATTACTATTATTATATTATTATTACTATTATTATTATTACTATTATTATTATTATATTATTATTATTATTATATTATTATTATTACTATTATTATTATTATTACTATTATTATTATTATTATTATTATTATTATTATATTATTATTATTATATTATTATTACTATTATTATTATTACTATTATTATTATATTATTATTATTATATTATTATTATTACTATTATTATTACTATTATTATTATTACTATTATTATTATATCATTATTATTATATTATTATTACTATTATTATTATTTTTATTATATTATTATTATTATTAATATTATTATTATTATTATTATTATTATTATTATATTATTATTATTATTATATTATTATTACTATTATTATTATTATTATTATTATTATTATTATTATTACTATTATTATACTTAATGATTGGCTCTCTTGACTTCTAGAAATCAGGCATTTATTTGACTATAATAGAAATAATTTGCCTACAAAAAACTGATTGCACTCATTTTTACCTGTTAAATCAATTTTGCTGGCTATCTATAACCACAGACCATTACTATTGCATGTTTCTAACATTTGTCTCACACACATCCCTTGTCCTTCTGAAAATGCATTCAAAAAATATCAAACTCAAAAGATGGGAGTGCAAAAAGTAATAAGACCAGGTACAATTTCCCCTCTGTTGGAAGATTAAGGGTAAATTCTTCTTCTTCTATTATACTTTTGATAGCAATATGCAAATGTCTTTAAGTCCTTAAGTAAAAACAGTTCAAACATTCTTCGTAGTTCATGGAAGAAATGAAAGAAACTGCACATTGAGACTTTGAACTTGAAACTGTGTTTAACATTCGGACATTACAGAGGCACTTCATAAACCCAAAATGTTATATAGCCTCAAATTTGTGTTACTTTACTTAACATTAAACTGTCAAAAGAAATAAGATCCTCCCGTACAATTTGTGTATGAACTGAGATATGAACTGGCATCAGAAAAGCTTGGGAATATATTTGGTTTTGCATCATCCTATGACGGTTGGAAATCCAAATATTTACAATATGAAAAAGTTTGGTGTTAAAACTACGGATAAGAACGCCGGTAACATTCAGCCCGACACACTGGAGGCTCTGTAATGACAGCCAATCACTCATCTCACAATTGGCACACAGAGAAGTAATGATGCCAAGGATGCACTGCTGGCATACTAAATAAAACACACAGACACACATTAAAGTACAACCCTAAACAGGAGCCCAAAGAAACGCTCTCAGAGACCCGACCGAGTGGAGCTGTCAGTTTCTCATCAATGGGAAATGTATGTCAAATTTGGCATCTTTTAGATATTTTTCCCATCGTTTTTATTACCCTCTCCATCTTCTTTAAATTGCTCTCAGCATCCCACATGACGAATGACTGTAATTGACCTTTTGGCCCTTCGAAATTAGCCAACCAGACGGCAGAGTGATTCAAATCTTGCCAACAAGAACGCTGAACGACACAGGCAGACGTAAAAGTGTGATGATTCAAAAATGATGGCTGCAGTGAGTGTGAATCTGAAGTTCGGCCAACCCAGTGACACAACAGCAACACAGGCAAACCATTGGCATCACTTCATGCACAGAAACCGAAGAAGCTGCCCCAAGAAACTGAAGGACACAGCGTTTGTGGACGTAGCATGCTCAGAGTATAGCAGCGCTACACTGGTGAAGACAAAGAAGAGAAACAAGATTCATACATAAAGATAAGAAGTGCGACCACTGGTGTTACATAACCAAGTACATCTACTCAAGTACTGTTGAGGTACTTGTACCTTACTTGAGTATCACACTCTCATGCTACTTTGTACATCTACACCTCGTACATTTATTTAATCCCTTTAGTTGCTAGGCAGATTAGGATTAATGATGGTAAATATAATCTCCCTTAAATCAGACTGTAGTTCACCTGCAGTAAATCCAGCAGCTACCCTGCAGTATACAAAGCCATTCAAGCTGCACCTTTACCAGCTCTGAGAACACTTTAATGATCAATCATTATAAAACATATCAGAGATATTATTCTGAAATGGACCAATCAGACAATGACTACTTTTACTGTCGCTACTTTAAGTACATTTAGAGGAGAGTACTTTCTACTTTCACTGGAGGAACATTTAGAATACTTTTACTGTGACAGAGTATTCCTACACTCTGGTACTTCTACTTTACTCAAGTACAAGACCTGAGTACTTCTACTTTACTCAAGTACAAGATCTGAGTACTTCTACTTTACTCAAGTACAAGATCTGAGTACTTCTACTTTACTCAAGTACAAGATCTGAGTACTTCTACTTTACTCAAGTACAAGACCTGAGTACTTCTACTTTACTCAAGTACAAGATCTGAGTACTTCTACTTTACTCAAGTACAAGACCTGAGTACTTCTACTTTACTCAAGTACAAGATCTGAGTACTTCTACTTTTACTCAAGTACAAGATCTGAGTACTTCTACTTTACTCAAGAACAAGACCTGAGTACTTCTACTTTTACTCAAGAACAAGATCTGAGTACTTCTACTTTACTCAAGTACAAGATCTGAGTACTTCTACTTTACTCAAGTACAAGATCTGAGTACTTCTACTTTTACTCAAGTACAAGACCTGAGTACTTCTACTTTTACTCAAGAACAAGACCTGAGTACTTCTTGGTTACCCCTCTTCTTAAAGATTTCCCATACTATCTAAACGGTTTATACTGCAACTCTCTTAAACGTTGAGGAAATATTTGATCAATGTTTAGAGGGTTAGATTCTCTGTCCAGACGGATCAGAGTATTTCGGACAAACATTAAGAGACATTCAGTGGATATTTATCCCTCCCCCGCTGAGCGAGATACCTGTAGGTTCTGCTCAGTGTGCACCCAGGTGCAGACCATAAATTGTGACGGACATAGAGACCCTCTTAGACTTTGAGAGGTCAGTAGAGCTTTTACGTTTCTTCAGGGAATTTTCGGATACCAGCGCTAGAAGCCTCATTATGATGCTTGGATAACCATTAACTCATGTTTCCAGAAAATAAGATGTTGTGCTTGATTAAGAGCTCATGCTGAGTCAGTCCCTGGGGCTCTGTCAATGAGACGGCTCGAGACATCCCAGACACAGCCTTTACATTGCACCCCCTCACGCTGGCAACTGCAGCTAAATTATCTTGGCAACAAGAGGCAATGTCATCAAAGTACACTTAGACATCTGGATCACGGGCAACAGCTACACCGAACACATGGAGAAGAGTCACTTAACCAGGGTTGGTTTGTCATTGTCCTTCTGATGCTGATCAGCAGGCTGTCATTCACAGAGACTGTGAAAGGTTATCATGCCTTCATCTTAAAGGAATACCCAAGCAAAGTCTATATTTTATGAATCAAACTACTGAAACGTTTAGCTCCATTTGGCAGAATAGACGTCTTGGAACCGTAGCTTATTGCTTTTTAATGAAGTGAAAACAGGACTTCTGATATCCACCTGCTTGATTCTGGTTTAAATGTCCGGATTTAAATTGAGCCATATTCCTCAGATGCAAAGACATTTATTTAAAGAGGCCCTAATAAGCTTTTTAGGGGTTTTCCCTTTCGTTTTTGTGCATGTAAATGGTCTGCAAAGGCTAAAATCCCTGTGTTTCTCCCACACATTCCCCCACTTGCCTGAATCGTCCTCCATGGCACTCCTTTGTTTACTCCCATAATATTGTGACATCACTATGTGTCACTCATGCTTCTATTGGCTATTGCTCCAACACATTATACGGGACATCTCTAAGTGGTTGACCGATCACAACAGAGCCGGCCAGCTAACCAATCAGAGCAGACTGGGCTCTGGTTTTAGAACCCAGAGCTTTTTGAACATTAAAGCATGGAGACATGTCCCAGTAGAGACCACCAACACCAGAAAACACCAATAGAGCTGTCAGATGTGTTGGCACTGAGCAGCTCCACTGTGCAGTTACAGATGAAGTGCCTTGCTCAGCAAAAAATCTGAATATATTTAACTGTAAAAATAGGAAACTGAAAAGCTCGGATTCATCCTTCTGATCCAGGGATCGAAACCTGCCATTTTTCAGTCTCTTCACCATCAAATGACTTATGAAATGACCAATTCTGTCAATGTTAAAGAACACATGAGGCAGCTTAAAGAGCTCATCAAAACTCTCAAGATGCAATACGAACTCCATTTAAACTTGTAGAAAATGGGGGATTTCATTTGGCCTCGTATCATCTGTACATTTCTCTCCCTGCTCATTGCGTTGTAATGGCATTCATTCAGCCTCCAGTTCAACCTGCCACCAGTGGAGTCACAGAGACTCAGACACACTTTAAGAAGCTCTTTGGCTCGGCAGTGTGACATTACACGATGATCTGTGTCACTCTTTCCAGCTCTTTGGCTCCGTCCTATGGAAGGAAAGTCACTGAGAGATTATTCATTGCAGGATAATGATGCAAAGCCAGCCGTGCAAGTGCCAAGGGCTCTTGATAGACCGCCAGACAGAGCAGTTTGCATCCGTGTGGTAGTTTAGCAGCAAAATGAGTGTCTGAAAGAGTTGGAGGTGTCTCTGGCTGCACTTGAACACTATTTGGAGCTCATTCAGACTCAATTTACCGCAGAGCGAGAGAAGGAGAATGAGAGGAACACTATGAAAGACTGATGACACGCAAGAACAGACGGAAAGAAATAAAAGGAACACAGAAGAGGTCTGTTTGTGCATAAATGCCTTCATATCTGAGTGGTTAAACAGGAGGAGATCCATGCTTCAAGGCCATGCTGAAATAACATCGACGCTCCGTAACGTAATTGTTCTCTTCATCCTCCTTCTCCTATTCTCTGTGTTCACTCATCCTCTTGAGATGCTATAACTGATCGATGACGTCCACTTTCCCAGCTCCAGACTTAAAGGGAAGCTATCTCTAATCTTTGGTTTCAAAACATGTTGACTGAACACCTTATTATCTTTATTATTGTTTCTCTGTAGCATCACGTACCATGTGTTGGAGCACTTAGCCAATAGAAGCGCAAGTTTAACTTAGTGATGTCATTATGTTAAGTAAACAACAGAGTCCAATGCTTTTCGTTGCCTTTCAAACTCCCTCTGGAGGGAACACGGGGATTTTAGACTTTGCAGACCATTTACACGCACTAAAACCTATATAACAGTCTACAGGAAAGGGAAAATCTTTGTTTTCAATGTAAAATGCGTAGAGGAGGACTCAATCGCCATCTATTCTTCCACCTTGTGAAGGTCAGTGCATTTTCAGATTAGGGTTTAATGGAGTCAAGCTCTGGGTCGACAACCAGCAACATATTAAGGTATACAAACACACACTGTCACATCTTGGGATGTGTGACAAAACACACACACACACACACACACACACACACACACACATATCACATGCTGTCTTTGTGAGGAAGGTCAGGGCAGCCTCCCTGCTGTGTGTGTATGAAAATATGAGAAGTATAAATAATAATGGGGGATGATGTAAGCAAAACATCTGGCCGGCAGCTCTGCTACCTTCTCATTTCCCTTTTCACCTTATCTATAACACGACCTCTCAGCCTCCATCTCTGTCCCTCTCCCTGCATATTCCCTCTCTGTCCTCTCACCTCTAGCTCTATCTGTCCCCCCCCCTCTCTCTCCCTCTCTCTCTCACCCTGTAAGTGTGAGGGTGGATGTAGTGACATCACCTCCTTTAACCCCTAAGCAACCTCATGTTGCCTCCTTATCTTTTCATACAACACTGCATTGCATTATTCATGATACCACACACACACACACACACACACACACACACACACACACACACACACACACACACACACACACACACACACACACACACACACACACACACACACACACACACACACACACACACACACACACACACACACACACACACACACACACACACACACACATTAGAGGCATTGGGGTGAAGCCATGAAAAGCGTGAGCCTCTTTTAGGCTCATATCTCAATAGCACAAATGAAAAAATTGCAAAGATACAAGATTTTGGACGTACAAAGATATCCACAAATGCCAGTATACGGCCAACCAAGGTAGGTATAGTAAATATGCATTGTTTTTCTTATCAACTCATTCATAAAAAAGGCTGTAGTCTGTCTTAGCTTGTGAGACCTTGCGTAAACGACACCTTAAACATAAACAAAAAAACTGAGCCTTAAAGAAAGCCTCTGATGTGGAGGTTATTTTCCTATTCATCATCCTGCACACTCTTTGATTTATCTCACACACCCCCAGGAGGCAATGCAAACACACATCATGCATGTACTTATACGCACTTTGTGTAGGCAGAGGGTTATGGAAGGCAAACAGGATTCTTCGGCGTCCTCGGATAACCCTCATTCAGCTTATCCAAAGTATGAATCTGCTTTTGGAGGCCAGTTAACGTGCGGTCGATGTTAAATAATTTGGCCCCTTTTGTGTGAACTCACTTCTAAATTAAAATACACCCACCTCTGCGCTTCAATGGGATCCTTTTCAAGTGGCGGATCAGATAAGGCTTGGATGTTAGCGGAGGGTCAGAGCCGAGGAGCTGCAGCTGAATGTTAAGTGTCTGTCTGAGGACGGTGACCACCGGTTACATCAGCGGCAATAATATTCTGCTTTACGCTGAATAATGCACAGTTAAATTGGATAAAGTGGTCGAGGCTTTATCCACGCGGGGTCACTGTCTCATGGCGAGTCAGAAATTGAGCTCGCTGTCAGATTCAGCTTTGCTAAACCAACAGAGAAAATAAGGAGTATGAAGGGAAACATATTTTAAGGATGCAACCCACACACTCTGTTTTTTATAATTTGTACCTAATTAGACCTTTCCTCAGGGTGAAGTTAACAAAAATATGGGGCCACACTTCCCTTTCCCGGGCCACATCATCCAGCTCCAACTGGGGGATTCAAAGGTTCTCCCAAGCCAGCGTGGAGCTATAATCCCTGCACCTGGTCCTGGGTCTGCCCTTTGGTCTGCTCCACCTCCACAGCGAGTCGGAAAACCCATTTGTTCTTTCCGTCATGACCCATCCTTCATGATTTATAGTTGAGGGAAGGAATGAAGATGGACCGGTAGATAAAGCTCCAGCTGCTCAGATTCGCCGGCCCATCTCACACTCCGTCGTTCCCTCACTCGAGACCCAAAGATATTTGAACTCCATCGGACAGTCCATCGGTTTTACTTTCTTAATTCCAGGTACGTTTATTCTTAATAGTATCATAATCTATATGTTTTCTTATTGTTTAAATGAACCTGCAAAGTAGTAGCTAATATATTACAGGTAAAGGTCTGAATTGAACACGTTACTAGGAGTAATTTGCAGTATTATCAGCAAAGGTAAAAGCACTTGTTATGCAGAGAGGCATTTTTCACAGTATTATAGAATATTATAATATACTATAACACCAACAAGTACACCTCATATCTTTGTTTTGTGTCCAGGCATTTAATATCGTGTCCCACAAATCTTCCTGGTACATCTTTAAGATTTTGCACCTCGTTTTTTGCAGCATGGAATTCAAAGTATCCCTCTGAACTCGCCACGTGTGAAACAAAGGCTTATTCTACCAGAGAGAGACTGAGAAGACCAAAGGACACAAATCCTGCAGCAGAATCTCTCCCTGCTGATCCAGCCTTTCACCCTGTCAAACTAACGGCAGCTCTGTCGATCCGTTTTTTGTTTAAATTGGCTACCACAAAGCTGGATCTACGGCTCTCTGTGCCATTAGAGTTTCAGGTGTATATGTGTAGATTTTAAAGGTTGTTCAACTTGAAGTGCCTCAACTGTCAAACCACAAAAAAACGACACGCTTGAGCAGTGCCATCCACCGGTGCATGTATGTGTGTGTTAAGTTATGATGCCAGGTTGCTCCCTACCTTTCAAAAACGCTGCTGTCACACACACACACACTCTCACACAGCGATCCTAATTGCTGTCTCTCTCCTGCAGGGTGAGGAAATAGGCCACCTGAAGGCATCGCTCGGTTCCTCCCACCTCCATCTCCTCTGCTGCATTACTACTCTTTCTTCCCTCTCTTCTAAAAGCATATTTCACAGTCTTACCTCAGGTTTGTTTGGATTGTCGTTCTTTTATTTCTCTCCTCATTTTGTATATAATCTACCGGGAGATTCCTTGAGTGCTTCAGAAGATATAATCTCACAAACCTTAACTCCAAACATATCATTCACTCGTACTCAGAAACTCTGATGCACAACGACGGTAACAACGATCACAAAGAAAAGAACGAAGTTGGGCAAGAAAGTAAGGAAAATGAAACTCTTGGAACCTGTTTCTTTCCTCTGGTTTCATCACATGTCCTCTTCCCTAGCCTCCTCCTCTCCTTTCCTTGCATCCTTCCTCTCAATTCCATGACAAGACAAAAGAAAAAGAGACATTTTCCGGCATTAAAAAAAAGTGGGAAATTATGCATGGAGCAGGAACAGAGCATTAGCCTTCAACAGTTTGATTGGAGTTACACCTGATGGACACTCATTTATTTTACCAGGCACTTGAATGCATTGTATGTTTGGTGCTAGAAAGCTATTGTGTGCTCTTATCGGTGAAGAGCTGAAATGGTTATTCCCTCGGCCAAAGAGGGCATGCTTTGGAGAGAAAAACGACGGGCCTGTTCCTCATAAAACTCGTTGGATGAGTGAAGCATTGACCAACGATGGACACAATGAATTTTTGACGAGTTCTGAATCACAGGGCGGGAAGAACACATTTTAGGGTTAGGGTTTTAACATTTGTCAACTGTGCAGGAAAAGCAAAGACAAGTTCTGTCCTCTCCTAGTAAAACTGTACTAGGTATGAGTGTTGAGACCCAACCAGGCATGTAAGTATGGAGGTCAACTTAGATAGTGATAAAGATTTTTGCATGTAACTCATTCCTACTGAAAACCTCTGGGACACGAGGAAGGTTTACAGTCACAAAGGAAAGAAGGAGGTAGGAAAGGAGAATGTACAATTGGGACCTATACACATGCATTAGAGGACTGGTGTCAGAGTGAAGAGGCTACCAATAGTTTGGACCAACTACCAGTCCAAGTGTATTTTGGTCTCGTCCAATTGGGAGTTGAACCAGGAATCCTTGGGGTTCTCAAGTCAAGCCCCTACCGACTTAGATTGCTTTAAAACAAGTATTTAATCCATTTAAGCGACATCAAATCTGATCCTTGGCCTTAATTTGTGTGAAGTTGTGCAGGTGTAGATCTGTTTCACTTCTCTGACAGGTGTGGACCCATTAAAATGCCAAAGATGCTCATTATTAACACTACATACAATTAACAAGGCCGACTCTTTGATGGCAGGAAATCCAGTTTGCAGGGATGTCAGCTTCTCCTTACTCTTGATATTCAGATCACACTGTCTCCAAACTCAGTGCCGCTTTCTCTCCTGTCCCACCCTTCTCTGCGTTCTTTTTATACTTGCTTAGAGAAACACAAAGGCAGAGATCGAAGGTTCAGAGGGGCTAGCCTGAGGCGCACACACACACACACACACACACACACACACACACACACACACACACACACACACACACACACACACACACACACACACACACACACACACACACACACACACACACACACACACACACACACACACACACACAGGTTATCTGAGCTAACATGCTGGTTTATTTGCTTTATTCACACAGCCTTATTGCTTGACTGATGCAACACTGCTGCAGGAAGAAAAAGCAATATTCAAACTTTTCTTTAAAGGTACCATATAGGAAAAAAGATAAATAAATAATAATAATAACAACAACAAATGCAAAAGCAAGATGAGGAAGTGACAACAACAGTTGAGCAGATCTCAAGCTCAGTGATTGCATTAAAACTGTTTATTTTCTCAACACTGAGACGGCAGAACTTGAGATGATTCCTTGCTGCTCTCTTTCACAGCAGCCTGATGCTTGATGCTTAAAATCATCCAGAGTCTTTACAGAGTGAAGCTGGACTTTAAATGCATGAGCAGACCAGGAAACCACCAGCTTTTTAAAGCTAAGTGATCACTTAGGTTCACAGATAGACAATTGCTATGTCCCAAGACCACTTTTCAGCACCGTAGGACCAATTGTGAGTTGTCTTTGGTCTTTATTTGGCTTTTAGGTCTTGGATTATCTTAAATGCAGTCTTCAATTCAATTGAGCATTTCTAAAACCTTAAAACTATAATATGTCATGTAGGTTCAACCCCCTTGAGCATCATCAGCAATGTTTTGCAATGCTTACAGCCTCTTTCCCATATCTTTCCTGCATATTCTTTAAAAACCATTGAGCAAAACTAAAGACAAGAGCAAAGACTTGTGTATGGCAATGATTAAATAACTTAATTTGACTTTGAGCCCGGAACACCAAGGCGTCATTTTTACAGTCTTGGTGACATTACTGGACATCGTCTAACATGAATGAGATAAATGTAATACAGTAGGGATCCCCATTTTTCAGTGTACAGTATTAAAATCTCAGTAGGATTAAGAGTAGTTTGTAGAAAACATACAAAAATATGAGTTAAAGAAACATTGAGGACTTCAGGGAAACATCTTTCATCTTCAAACCTTGTCAACAGGCATTACTGATCGTGGAAACAGGGATATTTCACATGCACACACACAGAAAATACACTAAATGTAAGGGGAAGGCATTGTGGAGTAGGGGAAGGGGGTTTGATGAGAGTGGAAGAGTAAGGAAGAACGAGGCGGCAGAGATGAAAATGTGCTCTCTCTGTGACTCATCACATCGGACGGCATAACCCGCTGTGGGATCCAATCAAAGGCTGCAACACCAAAATAAGCCCAGTTGTCAGAAAAACTGGATTTCATCGCATCATTGCTCCATGACAGCTGTCAATATCAAGAGAGTGGAAGAGGTGGAAGAGGAGGAGAGAAGGTGGAGGATTGTGTGAAGGACAGATGGTTGGAGACTGTTACATCACTGATGCTATGGGACAGCTGTCAATAACAAGGGAGGGCGAAGAAGAAATAGGGATGACTGCAGGGAAGGAAGGGAGGGAGAATGGCAAGGTGACATAGACAAAGTGTCAGTTACTGCGAGGCAGGGAGGAAAGTGGGGAAAGACAAAGAGGAAGAAAATGACAAAGTGTAGAAAGTCGGTGAAACATAGTGATGTTGTTGTCACTGTCAGCAAGGGAAAGACGGAGAGGGAGTGATGTGTTTGTCAGACTGCCAGTTTCCTCCTCTAGCAGCGGCAAAACACTCTGCAAAACACACACCAGAAGTACGCTCCAACAAAGTGCGGAGAGGGGAAAAACATCACACCCTCCTCTTTCAGTTCTGTGGTTTTATAACTAGTTTGCCCTCTGAAGAACACCACTTCTATCATAATGTTCTTTTTTTGAGTGCATTTGGAAAGCACGACTGGACAACCGTCACAAATGTTCAGGGGCTTTTTCAGGTCAGACGTATCAACAATAAATAAAAAGCTAGCTGACAGCGAGTGTTAATTGATTTTTTCGCCACTTGGAAGCAGAGGACCTCCACTTCATGCTAAAAGAAAAAAAAAAAGGGCATGCCTCAGACCACATCAACGTGTAAAGCGGCTAACGTGCTAACCCTTAATTGAGCGGACACAGACAGACATAGTGAGCCTTCAACTGCGGTCATGTCCCTCAATATTTGGCTAACACTTGCTACATGTTGTTGGGTGAACAGAGGTTTCCTGCTTGGAACAAGATTAAAACTTTAAGCCAAAAAGTGTTAGAGCTTTTTTACTTATTTGGAAAGCTTGACTGGACAATTGTCAGAAGGCTTTTTGAGGTCAGTCGATGGTCGAAAGCAATGTATGTGTTTCAACAAGAAACAAAAAGCTGCTTCCTAACGGTGAAAAACTTTAATTAATTAATTGATTGATTGAAGTGTCTGATTTGCCTAGCTAAGATGTAGCAGAGCAACATAACCGTGCCGAAAATAGGCCCAATATTATCTTTCCTGCGCTCCTGAGAAAACCGTCTTTAGCTTTTCCACTTTCTTCACCAGCTGTATGCGGTTTAGTGCTGAGTAGGTAGCAAACAGTGGGTTTATCCCTTCTGTTTGTCTTCCAGTTGCTGCTGGAAACAAGATTAATGACAGTATTGAGGGTGAAACAAACTCTAAGTATGCTGCAAAAAGCCAAAGATTGTTAATGTTGATTAATCTGTAGTTAGGGCCCTTAGCGTCCATATAGCATCTTTTTTTGATCGCTAACGACTTTTTCAATTGATTCCAACAAGGATTTCAACTTCTCAGAAAAGCCAGACAAAGGTGCTGCAGTGAAAGGGACCCTTATCACATCACACAAAATACCATAAATAACAAAATGATGTCCAAAGTATTGATTAGGGAGGAAATGTTGCAGCATTCTTGATATTACCTATCAATTCAAGGGTCGCGAATGCCATGATGTCATTATTACTTGTGTGTTTCTATACTGTAGGTTCTTTTTCAAGGATTCCAATTCATTTTCAAAGCTGCTGTTGCTGAACGTGTCACTTCAACAGGTCTCTAAGCCTTCCACAAAGTCACTGAAACTACCTGAAGACAGAGAACTAACTGAAGCCAAACCCCGGCAGCTGAGGAGTCCAGGTGTCTGAACTCTGAATGCTTCACACCAGCGGGTTTCTGTCAGAGGGACAGTAAAGTAGATTGATTTGAGGCCAGGTCGCGTCCCGGCTATAGCAGAACGTATTACAATGGACCTCCGGGCAAACCACTTCCAAAACCTCCATCCCCACCCTCACTACACCCCCAACCCCTTTCACTCTGTCTCTCTCTCTGGGGATGGGAGAGCCTTCGTTTTAATAAAAGCTGTTGTGGCATTATTGGAAGTCCACCGAGACAGAATGGCTTTAGTCGGGTCCGGATTAACCTGCAGAAACTGGGTCACCTCCCATGACCGCACATTTCAAAGCATAAATACCTACATTCAAATTCATACATTTGGATATTTAAATCCAGTTATTCGTTATTTTTCCGTCGTTATTTTCACTTTTAGGTTGAATATGTTTGTGTGGGACTGCGTTTAAATGAAGACACATAACAGGGAGGTGCAGGAATGAAAACCAGGAAATGATGGTTAGCATTTGACCATTTCCTGTTCCCTTATCTGGGAGTCAATGGTTTTTTGAACGTGTTTTTTGTGTAGGAGTCTGAACGAGCATGCAAGCTGAACGTTAGCCGCCTTTAGCTTAGCGGTGGTGACGTGATGTCTGTGCTGTAGTTTCTTTACAGCCGTTACGCAACGTTAACTTTTGCTTCAAAACTCCTACTTGAGTAAATATGTGGAGATTCTCCTGCTGAATAAAACGTGTAAATATCAAAAACAATCGTCTACCTAAAACCTTATTTTCTGCAATATTCCCAAATCCAAAGTAAAAATCCCCTTGCAATGCTAAGGTCCAGTTCGGCATTGAAAATACGTCAACCCTGCAACATTATGGAGAATGTAAAGCAACTCTAACTGTGTTTGTGCCTCTCTTTGAAGAAGAATCAGTGCATCCGTGCCTACATCGATGTTAATCAACCCAAGATCCTATAAAGTGATTGCAATCTATTTACCAATCCATGTGTGGACTAAGTAACCCTTTCTAATCAACACATGGTGACTTTGGTGACAGAAATTACACAACACCTGCACAGTGTCTGTTATGTGATGGGAGTTGTTGCCTTTTGTATTTATAATGTATTTATAATTGTCTCCCTGAACTTCATGCAGTTTCAGACCTGATTGCAAGAAACAGCATGAAAAGACAGAGGAGCAGCTGCTGCCTGCAGTCACCTCGATGGCTGACTGAGATAAAAGTGACTGTCGATAAGTCATAGAATACTCAAACAAAAAGATTATGTTAGGAAGTGTTTGTTTATTCAGTCTAACCCCTGGTTTTTTTCCAGACCTTAACATAATGCTTGAATTTGAGTTAGAATTCAGTCATTTTAAATGTTACGTAATCTTGGTTAAGACCAGGTCAAATTCACCTCTAATAACATATTTATTATTCGTTTTTTAGTAAAAGATGTGTCTTCTATAGAGTATTTTATTCTCTATATTTTGAATTCTAGATACTTTATACATATTATCTATATATTGTTTACGCATATATTAACTATTTGTTTATTTTAATGTGTGCAATGCCTTGTAAACCTGCTGCTGTGACCAAAATAATGTCCCAAAATTAATAATAAAGTAAATCTAATACATTATAAAACACGCAGCAGGTCAATTATCAAATGTCTATTAAAACAAACAACGTTGTGGCAGCATGTCTTACCTTCGTTTAATGTATCTGAGAAAATGGTTTATTGATTGCATGCAAATGTGCAGAACCAGTTTGAATTCCTTCCATTAAATTAAGGAAAACTATCATCATCCACAGAAATACATTTGGACAAATTGCACCTCACATGGTAGGGTCAAAAGATTAGACGGTAGGCCCCCAAATTTGGACCCTTTTCATTTCAGTTCATCTTAACACCCAAAGAGAAGATGGCCGCAGTTTGTTAATGAAGGCTTAACATTCAAGCTTCCGTATATTTACTTTATTTGAGTGACGAGACTGTGGTTAAAGAAAAACCCATCAGAAATCCCCTTGCAGAAATATCCTTTGGATCAGGGCTTTGATTAGTGTGCTTGAAAGAAAGGAGGCAGTGAGGAGGAAGCCGGCCTGACACATGTTTGTATTTGTGTGTGTGTGTGTGTGTGTGTGTGTGTGTGTCTGTGCTTTGTGGTGAAGAGGTGATCAGGGACTAAAATGAAAACAACCAGAACACAGCAGCAGAAGACAGGAGTCAACAGACAGAAACATTGGCATAGCTGACGTTTCAACTTCATCCAAACAACCCGAAACCCTCCAAACACTTTTCATGACGATTTTCACAGGAAACAGGTCGAGCGCAAAGAGTGCACACTGTACGTGTGTGTGTGTGTGTGTGTGTGTGTGTGTGTGTGTGTGTGTGTGTGTGTGTGTGTGTGTGTGTGTGTGTGTGTGTGTGTGTGTGTGCATAAAACAGAGGGATAATGTTGTGCATGTGAGTGGAACAGCACTGTTGGTTAGACCGTATATATAGCATAATAAGCCCTGAGAGCTCTTTCATCCTGAGGCATGTGTCTAGTTCCTCTGATTGACTCCGGAGGTGGTGTGTTTGTGTGTGTGTGTGTGTGTGTGTGTGTGTGTGTGTGTGTGTGTGTGTGTGTGTGTGTGTGTGTGTGTGTGTGTGTGTGTGTGTGTGAGTGTGTGTGTGTGTGTGTGTGTTTGTGTGTGTGTGTGCACCATTTATTTATTCCACTCTCCTCAATTGACTCTGTAGGTTATGTTACATGCTGTGAGTGTGAATATCACCCTGTGTGTGTGTGTGTGTGTGTGTGTGTGTGTGTGTGTGTGTGTGTGACCTATTTTCCAACCATTTCCATGTTTCTGAATGTTTGTCAGGTGGCGCAGCAGCAGCAGCATGAACTGGTTTGCTGCTGAAGTGAAGTGACAGCCTCTTTTCTACCGTTGGGTGTCTCTATTTCTCTCTCTGGTTCTCTCTCAGTCTCCACTTTTTCCTCTCGTATCTGTACTCTTCCTCTATCTGCCTGTCTCTTCGCTCTCTTTCACCAGTCTGTCCGTCTTTATCAATTCTTTGCTCCTGGCTTTTTGCATCACTCTCGATTTGAATGTTCATTTAAAATAGATTCATTGCCATCGCTGTCACACAAAAGCTACACAGATTTGTAAAATGTGTTATTTCTGGACATCTATATCAGATTTCAGGTTCATATGAATTTCGTGCCTCTACTGGGACATGACTGTCTCCATGCTTTAATGTTCAAAAAGCTGTTTATTTCTCTCCTCTTTTCACCCTCTGTCTGAAACCAGAGCCCAGTAGGCTCTGATTGGCTAGCTGGCCGGCTCTGTTGTGATTGGTCAAATTCTAAGAGATGTCCCGCCCCTCAGCCTATCACGTACAATGTGTTGGAGTGCTAGCCAATAGAAGCGTGAGTGTTACATAGTGATGTCATTATGGTCCAGAAGTAAACAAAGGAGTCCAATGTAGGCGTTTCAGGCAGGGGGGGGGGGGGAGAGAAACTCCCTCTGGACGAAACACAGGAATTTTGGCCTTTGCAGAACATTTACATGCACAAAAACCACACACTACAGGTGAGGGAATACCCCAAAAAGCTTAATAGGGCCTCTTTAATATTCAGTTTTTCTGTTATTTTGAACGTTTCTGAACTGCTATCTGAATATGGTTCAGGTTGAAAACTCTCTACGGGGGCATTAGAGCAAGAACAAGTACCCACATATCCATAAAAGAAGGCCAAGGCAGCTCTCAGGTGTGAATACGTGTGTTTGTGGAAACAGCACATGCATACTCAGCAAATGCTCCCACCTGATTACGCATAAAGAAGAGTGGAACATGCTGAATTTCTTAAAGTAGGGTAAAGAAACTCAAAATGCACTTTCACTTATGCTGGCATAAATAGGGCCTATGTGGAATCATTTTGGTTGAATCTCCTGAGATAATTATACCCTCCACCACTCATTCCTCATGTATGACATCTTTTACTTGTAAATGAAGAAACAACACTTCTATTCGGGCGATAATTATGAGTTTCCGCACATCGTCAGTGGTGGCTGAGATGTTGTGTTTCCCTGTGGAAATTCTAAATAGGTTTCAGGACAGCCGTCAGCTAGACGGAGGTGAAAAATGTGTCCAGACAAGAACTAAATTAGCTAATCAAATTTTGTGTGTGTGTGCATAGGCTTGCATATGTGTGCCTTGTCCGTATGCATTTGCCGTTGTGTGTATTTGCCCGTGTAGCAGCCAATGTGTGCTCGTGCCTCTGTGTACACCCGTCCCTGCACTCTGTGTGTTGTAATTGAGCCATCGCTTGGCGGACGTTGCATGAGCACACAACAGCTTTCTAGCTAGCTAAACAGCCGCTATAATTGAAATTAAACGGTAACCACATTCATCATGCTGAGCTTCGTTTAATTGAAATATATGTTTGTTTACGTGTGTGTGTGTGTGTGTGTGTGTGTGTGTGAGAGAGAGAGAGAGAGGGGTTAGAGTGACAGCAGCAGTGAAGTGAAAGATGGAGGGAGACAAAGTTTGCTTGAATGTTAATGAAAATGTGTGTGTTTGTTGTCTGAGAAAGAGACTGAATTTGTAATGAGGCAGGGAAGCTAAGACTCCATATCTGTACCTGTCCCGGTGATAAATAACATTGGAGACTGATAGCATCAACAAACACCTTACTCTCCCCCCCACCATCTCTCACTTCCACACATTGTCTGTTTTCACTCCCTCTCCTCACCTGACTCAAATCGAAGGAGTCTCTATCCGTGTGTGTGTGTCCACCCTTTGATTTTCTGAAAAACTGTTCATCCATTCAGCTTTACAATTGGTAGGTTTATTGCTGAGGAGGCGAGGAAGTGCAGTGATGGGTGTGAAGTTGTTTGAATGAGCAATTCTCGAGAAACCTGCAGGAAGCAATATCGAAGGCCAATCAATCAGCTGATCTACTGTACCAAATACTTAACAAAACGCTAACGGTAGAAAAAAAGCTCAGTTCTGTACGTAGCAATTAGAAAGGTTTGGCTTATTGATAGCTAACGTTCCTGCAGGATCCTTCATGAGTTTGTATCTGCATGATTGAAGTCACTTCACAGCTAAATGAAATATAATATGTTTATATTTCTCCTGAATTGGCCGTCCTTTACTGCTCCTATGACACCTCTAAATCTGCGCTTTGTCTCCTTTAACATTGTGAGGTTTTGGAGGGAATTCATTGGTCTTGTAGTTCTACTTTTTGCTCAACATGTGTCTGAAGATAAATCACAAATAGGTTTCTGTTGGCTCTGAACCTCCAGAGAATACTTACAAGTTCCCTTTGAGATTGACAGTGCAGACTAGGGGGGCGTACACAGACAAACTGAGACATTCAAGCCAAGGACAGGCAGTGTTTTATAGCAGTGGTGTCAAAGAGTAAAGGGCATGTGTCTTTCTTTCTTTCTGTAAGATAAATAATAAGTAGATATTATCTATAAAGCCAATGCCCTGGGCCCTTTTATTTTGTATTTGTTTCATTGCTTGTGTTCAAAGAGTGACGTTTCTGCCTTGGTTGGGATATTTGTTCTTTAAAGACTGCAGCACAGAGCCAAACAATTCCCTCCATAACCTCATTTAACTTGAGGTTACATTCTCCACGCAACATGAGACCAATGTTACATTATAATATGCTGCATGTCACGACCCTTGATGCACATTAAGCAGGATTTAACCATCGCCGCAGGCTACTTCTAACACTCTTTGTTTGGTGCCTCTGAAATAAGGAGCGAGCAGTCGAGGCACAGAGTGAAGAGGCGGGTCGGCGCCCTTCAAAAGGTCGGTTCACACACATTACAAAACAAAGAAATGATTTTAACGTCAAGTGGTATAGCTGTACTGATACTTTGTCCCAGATAAAAGTCCTTATTTAATGTGTTCACCGTGAGCTCTGTGAGATTTTTCAGAATCACCACAAGTTTGATGATTATAAGAAGGGATTTTCAATGTAATAGTCTGGTGCAGTGAGATTGGTTTCGTACTGTAAACTGACCCTGAAAGTAACATCACAAGGGCTCCCTCCACAAAAAGCCAATTGGATTTTTCCATTGGATTTAAGGAACTACAGCACAGTCACATGACTTCACCGCACTACTGCTAAGCTAAAGGTGGCTAATGTTGGGCTATAAAGGAACTACAGCACGGTCACATGGCTTCACGTCCCCACCGCTAAGCTAAAGGCGGCTAATGTTGGGCTATAAAGGAACTACAGCACGGTCACATGGCTTCACGTCACCACCGCTAAGCTAAAGGAGGCTAATGTTGGGCTATAAAGGAACTACAGCACGGTCACACGACTTCACCGCACTGCCGCTAAGCTAAAGGCGGCTAATGTTGGGCTATAAAGGAACTACAGCACGGTCACATGACTTCACGTCACCACCGCTAAGCTAAAAGCGGCTAATGTTGGGCTATAAAGGAACTACAGCACGGTCACATGGCTTCACGTCACCACCGCTAAGCTAAAGGCGGCTAATGTTGGGCTATAAAGGAACTACAGCACGGTCACATGACTTCACGTCACCACTGCTAAGCTAAAGGAGGCTAATGTTGGGCTATAAAGGAACTACAGCACGGTCACATGACTTCACGTCACCACCGCTAAGCTAAAGGAGGCTAATGTTGGGCTATAAAGGAACTACAGCACGGTCACATGACTTCACGTCACCACCGCTAAGCTAAAGGCGGCTAATGTTGGGCTATAAAGGAACTACAGCACGGTCACATGACTTCACGTCACCACCGCTAAGCTAAAGGCGGCTAATGTTGGGCTATAAAGGAACTACAGCACGGTCACATGACTTCACGTCACCACCGCTAAGCTAAAGGCGGCTAATGGGCTTGAACAATAACATCTCTTCAGTTCTTGTTACCAACACACCTTATTGGAGGCTAATAACCCTAAAAATGTAAAAGAAAACATTGATTTCCAGATGAGGCAACGGAAAGTGGTAAAACGCCAACTTACTCCCAGGCTTTCAGACTAATTCCTGCCCTTTCAGTGATAGGAAAGCAAGAGCACTCACGTTAAGTGTAAGTAGAGAACTTTAAGATAGCTTTAGTGGGCTCTAATAGAAGCCTGACTATTAGTTTTAGTACAGAGTGTATCCTGCACTGGTCACACACATTCTGGGAACTTCAGGATTTAAAGTAAAGTCTGAAAGGTGCTTCGGAGAACCTCACAGAGATGCTCAGTGTATCACTCACTGTCACCGCTCAGGGCTGCGACACTCTTCTGACAGGAAGTCATTTTCAACTTCACTGACCTTTCTTCTACTTTCCAAGGCTTTCCCAGTCGCTGACAGCTGTCGGTTAATTTACGGCTTTTCTGTTCAGAACCTTGCTATAATATAACCACAGTTTTATGGGCTTTCATATGGAAAGAATATTCTGAGGTGAAATACGGCGGACACTTCAGCCACGGTTTGCTCCTGTATCATTCAGTGAGGCAGAAAAATCGATGTTTCGTAGAGATAAAATTTCAAATCCACCGAAGATCATAACAGCAAACATAAACCTGATGATGTACCTTCCACTTTGGCTTAGTACACAAATTTAAGAGAGAGTAAATGTCACAAACTGGAGGTGGGTGAGACATTAGTTGCTGTATTGCATTATGGGAAGTGTAGGGTCTGTTTTTGAAACTTAATTATTGTATTCTATTCATTATTATTTTATGTTTTCCTAATCAGTATCCACTAGCGTTATGAGTTGTTCAAATAGAAAAATAATTGTAATATTTTGACAATATTTCAGGCATTGTTGGTCATTGATATTACTGAAAGCTAAAAAAAAGCAAATAAAAACACAACTCTGACAAAGGATACTGGACTCAACCTCATCTCAGGGCATTAACTTGTATTTTAACCAAAAAAAAGTGCCCTATTTATACAACTTTACTTACGTAAAGACAAGTTTTTTTGCATACTATTCTGGGGTTAGGGTTAGTAAGTTGTGCAAAACTACGGTCAGTTATAGATTTTTGGATAGATTTTTAAACTCAATTTAACCATCCTGAGTTAAGGTTATCTGCATGATAGGGAACTATTTACCCAGTGTAAAGGAAGGATGTTTAAGCTATAAATTGGCTCGATTAGGGCCCTGCAAAAGTGCGTTTTCCCAAAATGTACAGTACACCCCTCCACAGTAACATGTTACACAGAATCAAGACAAGAGGACAGGGACAGGGAAGAAGGACTCATATGAAAGCACCCACCATGCATTGCAGAAAACCCCTCTCAGGCTCTTTGTGATTATATTTAAGATGAATCCACTTTAGACAAAGACATACAGCTCATACCAAAATGGCCCTGCACACAGGGAAGACGGATTGCTGTTCAGTGTTTGGCTTCTCAGGGACCTGGATGTGCTTACAATATTTTCATCCTTCTAATCTCTCAGTAAACTGCCAGCATGTAATGAAGAACAGGAGGGAATGGATTTGTTAGGATTAAATTATGTTCAATCTGAAAAACCCTCACCTTCTAAGCTGAAAGACTTTTCTTTCATTTACAGTCTCATGAATAAGGATGAGAAACAAAGCCATCAAGTAAAATGATTTGAGAAAGTCAGAAAAACAGTTTAGTTTGTCAGTTCTTAACATATCCTACAAATTACACAGTTAAACATAAACTCTGACATTATAATTAGCATGTTTTTACTTCTGGCACAGCCATAGTTTCTCATTAAAAGTACATCCAAAGTTTTCTTTGCATGTTTTTTATTCATGAATCTAAATGTTAGAAACTGACAGATCCTGAAAGTGAAGATTCATTAACACAAGTAAGAAAAGATGCACATCACCATGACAGCTGGCATTTAGAAAACATTATGGCCGCCATCAGACATGCATACTTAGATACATAATGTGATGGATCATGTTTTATATTTCCATCAAATCAAAGTTTATTTATGTAACCCAATATCACAAACTTTACATTTGTCTCTGTGGACTTTAAAGGTTGTACAGCATATGAAAACAACCCCCTCTGTCCTTAGATCCTCACATCAGACAGGGAAACCCTCCCAAAGAAACCCCCCAGTTAACGGGGAGAGCAAAGGAAGAGGAATCCCTCCCCCAGGACGGAAAGACGAGCATCTAGATGACGTGTGTAAATGAGATAATACATAGGTAGTGCAAATGCTTGAAAATGCATGTTTCTATAAATAGGAAGAAGATGGATCCAGGTGGATGTCAACAGTCCTGAGGCAGCCATCAAAGATGGAGTAAGGTGAGCATCAGGCGGGACCACAGCGACAGGCTGTTATACATGGTAAAAGGACTTATACTTATATCCAGTCTTTTCGATCCCTCAAAGCGCTTTACACACTTCATGTCATTCACCCCATTCATACAGCGCAGTACACTTTTGCTCTACCTTTCACACACATTCATACACCATTGGCCATGCCGGCAGAAAATCTGGGTTAAGTATCTTGCCCAAGGACACATCAAAATGTTGACTGCTCGGGCTGGGATCAAACCCACAACCTTCTGTTTGAAAGACGACAGCAGTACCTCGCAGTCATGATCGCATGCATCCTGCCAACAAAGCCAATATTTTTTCTCCAATAAAGCTTAAAAAATATACTTAGGAACACACTTAAAGTTAACTAATATAGTTGGCTGTTCACAAAATCCTTTATAGTACATTGAAAACTGTCTCCTCTACATATGTTTCATTTGGTTTGCTTTGTCATGCAATATTTACATTTTTCCTTAGCTGATTTCCATCCAAATGTCAATACTTCTGGGTTAAAGGCCTCACTGAGGTATATGATTGCAGTAACTGGGACTGACGTTAACTCCTTGTGCCGAGTATAAATCCAGCTTTGTGCTCCGGCTTTCTGCAGAGCTCAGAAACAGGCGTGAGTTTTTTTATACAAGTTTTGACTTTCTTCCCTTTAGGCCACACTCAAAAGGTAGGTAGAGGGAGGACAGGTGTGAGGGGTTATAGGAATGTGCAACAGGGGGCTGAGGATGAAGAGGATGAAGAGGACCCACTGATACAGTGCATGGTGACATTTTATCATAATTCAGTCTGGGAGTTTTGGTTGAAGCTCAAATGTAAAAGGCACAATAAAGACAATCAGCAAAAGCATCTTAAGAGGCTTTAAAATGAAAGCAGCTTTGGTGCATTTAAAAAGTCACATAATGTGAAGTGATATTTAAACTATTCTATCTGATTTTCCAACACTTACAATGTCTGAGTGCATGTACCTACAGCGGGAACCACCACCTCTCAAAACCAATATCCACATTATGAGATGTATTCACAAGTGTTCTTTAAATGTCCTTTATTATATTGATAGAGGTTCCCTTACACCTCCTGTTTTTAAGCTCCCCATCAATACCACCGTCTGGCTTTTGCTTTTAGGGAAAGGTTACAATTGGCCTTTATCCCCATTAAAATGACTCTGCAGTAACAGGAATGTATCAGCTCCAACTCCAATCAGTAGTGATGAGAACATCACACCTAATTTCTCCCCTTTTCGAGTGCAATGACACCCATGTTTATAGGTGAATTTGCTAAAATGGACTTGGATGTATTTATTCACAAGTTGTACAATTAATATCCCTTCCTCAAAGACAGCAGCCTCCAGTCAGACAACAGTTAATTAACCTTGATGATCTCTGTAAAACCAACTCACCGGAAACAACAATAAAGAATCAGTCCAACGCTCACCAACAGTTACCTAACCCTGTCCATTGTGCTCCAAAATCAAGTCTAAATAATAATGAAAAGAAAGTGTTTTTGCATCTAATGAGTTCAACAATCTGCCAATGAAACAAGTGAACATTAGCTTGGTAAGATTTGTTGAAATAAGATGGGATATTTAGATGAATGAGATTAGCTGGGAAACTTATTTTGAACTATATTTAACCGGGATCAGTTTCAACAATAAGCCAGAAATGCTCCAACGTTTTCTATTTTCTGACATTAGTTGGTAAGTTTCCAATAAAAATGCGTGTTCTAAAATCCAGTAAGATGTATTTCTTAAAACAAGGTCTTTTACAAATACCACAGCAGCTTAAAACACTTGTTTTCATCTGAGATCAAGATAAGATGTTTCACGAGTCTTTGAATTGTATGCATTGTCTAAAAGCAGACCCTTTATCTCACTGTATTGTTATTTCTGAAGTTATTATGGGTTATATCAAGGTTGAAGATACATTCTGAGAGAAATAAGACAAATATACTTGGCAAGATTTCACATTTTTACAGTGCAGATATGGCAAACTCGTCTCCTGGTCGTTTGAAAGGAGACTATTGGATATGTTCATTGAAATGAACTGCATATTCTTTTAATTTCCCGGTAGAAACGTCCCTTGAAAATCACACACCAACACGTGATTCAAGAGCCTTCCAATGCTTCCAAAGACTTCAATAAAAAAGCTCCCAAACAAAGGGATGATCTACTTGATCATATGGGAGGTTAACAACATGATTCACTGATCGATATTTCATAAATGGCCAATCACTGTTCCACATGTTGACAAGCTCACATATCCATCTACACAAATTAAAACTTCCATTCCAGAGCGTTTGAATCAATGGAATAATAAAGACCACATATTACCGACTAACTGACTAGTGATGCTTTCATTGATGTTGGCAAAGGGTTTCTGCGAAGGAGCATCATACAAGCTTCCCTCCTGCTAAAAAATGTCATCTATACTTCAATTAATGCCTGAAATTCCTACATTTTCTCCCGAAGGATATTGCTCTGAGACGCACACTTACATACAAGCGCAGCATTATCACATGTTTACACACACACACACACACACACACACACACACACACACACACACACACACACACACACACACACACACACACACACACACACACACACACACACACACACACACACACACACACACACACACACACACACACACACAGACACACACACCGCATTTGAGACATTAACGTGCTTCTCTTGGCTGTGAGGGAAGCAGAGAAACAACAGAAGGACAGAATTCAATAAGGAGTAAAAGCAACAGTGACAGGTAATGCCCTCACTACACTCCACAGCCATTCGTCAATAAAGAAGCAATTACTAAAAACTAGCAGCCATTTGTATTCTGCCTGAGGACAGGGAATGCACAGGGGGGGGGTCCCTATGGATTTGTTGTGCTTGTCAGATTGAAAACACACACAGATGCACATCAAATGGAACCACCACTATTTATATGCAATGCAAATGTAAAGAACGACAAGACCGTGCACGTACAGCTTTATTAACACAGAGACACTTAGGGTTTGTGCTCAGGGCTAAATCAACTTAACAAATGAAGGCAGTAAAGAGTGATCAATACGCGGCGATGCTATCGACCAATTAACGCGTGTTTGTTTGCTGTTGTCGCTTTTGATTGGTCATGTGCTTCAGGGTTTGTACATTTGCATTGAAAGACCAGCGAACACCAAAAACAGCTTTCATCAGAGTCTGATCTTTGCTGACAAACACACAAGATAAGAGAAGAATTAGCTCTTAGTTAAAGGTTGCTGTCCGAATAAATTACCCAATGATGCTAGGATGTGTAGATCGTATACTCTATACTTAGAGGCCCTATTTTGGGCAGTTTTGCTTTTCCTGTAGTGTATTATATAGGTTTTTGATGTATGTAAATGGGCTGCAAAGGCTACAATCCCAATGTTTGCCACCTCTGTTTACTTCCAAAACATAATGACATCACTATGTACATTTGCGCTTCTATTGGATAGAGCTCCAACACATTGCACTCAATATGAGCAGGGGCTCTAAACGGTCGACCAATCACAGCAAAGCCGGACAGCTAACAAATAAGAGGGGCATAAATATATATTTTTGTTGATTCATATTTTGTATTCGCTGATAATCTGAATGTAAAGTATCTTAAGCTGTCAGATACTTTAAGTGGAGGTAAAAGTACAATACTTCAAATGTGTGCTTCCACCTGTGCGTACAACTGTGTTCATGTGTCAATGTATCACCATCACACACACACACACACACACACACACACACACACACACACACACACACACACACACACACACACACACACACACACACACACACACACACACACACACACACACACACACACACACACACACACACACACACACACACACACACACACACACACACACACACACACACACACACACACACACAGGTCACCCATCAAACACAAAGCAATTTCCAGCCAATTACAGGAGTCAGGCAGAAATCAAAACTCATTTGGACTCAGCGTCGTACCGCGCTGCCATCACCTGTCTGTCGTTCCTCCTGTTTAGTCCACGTTGACGCCAACAGGGTTTTTTTTCTCCCCACATCATTCTCATTAAACTCAAAACACCACTAGATATTTACGAGCACCTGGACCACCGTTTCTGACATTGATTTGAACTGAAATGAAAATGGTTGGTATAGCATGGCGAAGGCGCTCACTGTCTGCAGAGTGACACATCCTCACAAACCGGATGAGACAGAATAATAGGAACTGTTGTTGTGACGGAAATGTTAGCTGGTTGTCTTCAAGGACTGTCTGGAAAAAAAAAACAGTGCTCTCCCTGAGCAGCGGTTTCAAGGTGCTCTTAAGAAGGAGGTTGGAAAGAATTCAGCGAACAGTGTGATTATTGTTAATATTTCTCAGGGTTAAAAAAGGTATATCCATTCTGGACTGGGTAAATAAACACAGTCTTAAACTCTACAGGAAGTGAAATGGAGACATTTGTAAACAGATGTATGCTTTAGGAATATACCAAAATATAGTTCAATAAGAGATTAAAACTGGGTAAATGTTTCTGTCTTTGACTTGGAACCACAATTTGTTGCTGATGCTGTAAAACAGTGTCAGGGTTACACAGGAGTACAACGCTTCTGGCTTGGTGTACATGCTTTCCAGAGGTGGAAGAAGTACTTATACTTGAGTAAAGTAGAAGTACTCAGATCTTGTACTTGAGTAAAGTAGAAGTACTCTGATCTTGTACTTGAGTAAAGTAAAAGTACTCATATCTTGTACTTGAGTAAAGTAGAAGTACTCAGGTCTTGTACTTGAGTAAAGTAGAAGTACTCAGGTCTTGTACTTGAGTAAAGTAGAAATACTCAGGTCTTGTACTTGAGTAAAGTAGAAGTACTCAGGTCTTGTACTTGAGTAAAGTAGAAGTACTCAGATCTTGTACTTGAGTAAAGTAGAAGTACTCAGGTCTTGTACTTGAGTAAAGTAGAAGTACTCAGGTCTTGTACTTGAGTAAAGTAGAAGTACTCAGATCTTGTACTTGAGTAAAGTAGAAGTACTCAGATCTTGTACTTGAGTAAAGTAGAAGTACTCAGGTCTTGTACTTGAGTAAAGTAGAAGTACTCAGGTCTTGTACTTGAGTAAAGTAGAAGTACTCAGATCTTGTACTTGAGTAAAGTAGAAGTACTCAGGTCTTGTACTTGAGTAAAGTAGAAGAACTCAGATCTTGTACTTGAGTAAAGTAGAAGTACTCAGGTCTTGTACTTGAGTAAAGTAGAAGTACCCAGATCTTGTACTTGAGTAAAGTAGAAGTACTCAGATCTTGTACTTGAGTAAAGTAGAAGTACTCAGGTCTTGTACTTGAGTAAAGTAGAAGTACTCAGGTCTTGTACTTGAGTAAAGTAGAAGTACTCAGGTCTTGTACTTGAGTAAAGTAGAAGTACTCAGGTCTTGTACTTGAGTAAAGTAGAAGCACTCAGATCTTGTACTTGAGTAAAAGTAGAAATACTCAGGTCTTGTTCTTGAGTAAAGTAGAAGTACTCAGATCTTGTACTTGAGTAAAAGTAGAAGTACTCAGATCTTGTTCTTGAGTAAAGTAGAAGTACTCAGGTCTTGTACTTGAGTAAAGTAGAAGTACTCAGATCTTGTACTTGAGTAAAGTAGAAGTACCAGAGTGTAGGAATACTCTGTCTCAGTAAAAGTATTCTAAATGTTCCTCCAGTGAAAGTAGAAAGTACTCTCCTCTAAATGTACTTAAAGTAGCGACAGTAAAAGTAGTCATTGTCTGATTGGTCCATTTCAGAATAATATCTCTGATATGTTTTATAATGATTGATCATTAAAGTGTTCTCAGAGCTGGTAAAGGTGCAGCTAGTTTGAATGGCTTTGTATACTGCAGGGTAGCTGCTGGATTTACTGCAGGTGAACTAAAGTCTGATTTAAGGGAGATTATATTTACCATCATTCATCCTAATCTGCCTAGCAACTAAAGGGATTGAATAAATGTAGAGGAGTAGATGTACAAAGTAGCAGGTAGTATCTAAATACTTTAGTAAAGTGTTAGTAGAAGTACATGAAACACTAAGATATTACTTGTGTACATCCCTAATTACTGCTGATTTTAACACTAAGTTATTAAAAGACAGACAGACAGACAGACAGACAGACAGACAGACAGACAGACAGACAGACAGACACACAGACACACAGACACACAGACACACAGACAGACAGACAGACAGACAGACAGACAGACAGACAGACAGACAGACAGACAGACAGACAGACAGACAGACAGACAGACAGACAGACAGACAGACACACAGACACACAGACACACAGACACACACACACACACACACACACACACACACACACACACACACACACACACACACACACACACACACACACACACACAACCAGTGACAACTGTGTCCATGGGGGTTCTCTGGATGATTAGAGACACAGGCCATCTCCACTGATTGCTCCTTTCTTGATGATTACCCCCTCCCAAACACACACACACACACACACACACAGACACACACACACACACACACACACACACACACACACACACACACACACACACACACAGACAACTGTGTCCATGGGGGTTCTCTGGATGCACAGACACAGCCACACCACTGATTGCTCCTTTCTTGATGATTACACCCACCCACACACACACACACACACACACACACACACACACACACACACACACACACGCCATAGGCCTTACCAACCCTCCACACACACACCAACATAGGTAAACAGCTACCGTGTTAATCAACGTTTTCTTTTAATGGCATCAACCTGCAGGAAACATTTTCCTTTATGGCTAAACCTGAAGCTGTTGCACGCTGAACCCCAGTGTGCACGGTCATTAATGTGCATTGTCCTTTCTTAAATGAATAAATACAAAACGTTGAACTCTTGGTTTGTGTTTTAGCATCCTGATGGTGTTCTAGCCAGTCTTTAATGTTGTCAGGAAGTTGGCAAAATCACATTTTGGGCTTCACCAGGTGGCATTTGCTGTGTCTCTCTAGCACATATTTTCTATTTCTGCTACAGTTTATTGTGCATATTAAACAGGATATGTGCTCAAAACTAGCTGCAGGTTTTTGGCTGCATGCCCGACTCCCTGCAACAGGACACTAGCTTCAGAAAGTTACGTCCTACAGGTACATGACATCAGCTCACACAGCGCCGTGCACATTTGCAAACACACAATATCCCAGAGACAGATTCCTTGTCCTGGCTAGTGAGGAGTTGCCAGGTTATGAGGCCCGATAAACATGTCAGGCTCAGCAGATGGTCCAATAAAACAGTTTTACCGCCGCTGTGTGAGTGTGTGTGTTTACTTCTGTAGCGGTTTGTAGGTGTATATTTATCAGCGGCTGTTTCACAAACACAAACTCTGTCTCCAGGTGTCTGCTGTGCATGCAGGCGTGAAGATTTGCTGTCTGACCTCCAGGTATTTCAAAAGTTCACCCGAGTGGGGACTTTGTTTAAGTCCTCCTGTCTTTAAGGTGATACTTTTGAACATATCTTTCGGAGTTTCACACCTCTAGCCGAGCTGTTGATTATACAGGAGGTCTCTGTGTGCTAAAAGAAACATGTGTTATAAGAGTTAGAACTGATTTTTAAAGGCTTTTATGATTATTATATTTTAAGTTAAGTTCGGTCTGTTGAATACAAAGATTCATAGGCTTTATTTGTCATATGCACAATAGCTACAGCATCATTTTGGCAAAGATATATAACCCTGGTGTTACCCAAATCTGTGTTACACCTTTCAAAGCCAACTTTAATCCGATGTATTAGCACAGGTTGTGCTATTTCTATTTATTTATGGTCAATAGACCTAATTTAGACTAAATCAAAGCTAATTTCTGAGGTAACCAAGGCAAAAATGTTGAAGAAATGAAAAGAATGTACCCCACAAGACCACAATGCCACGGAAAAACGAATGTATATGCAAACATGTTATTATTCTGGTACTACTGTGACATAGACACACTTGGAAATGGCTGAAATGTGATCCGAATTCCATTTTAAGTTCAATTTAAAACGAAATAAAATTATATTAATAATGTATTTATTTATTAATGTTATTCATTATTACATTTCCATTATTAATGTCTGATTTGGGTTTTAATTTAATTCTAATTTTTATTAGTTTATTTAATAGGTATTTACATTTCATCCTGTTCATTGGTTTTGAGGATCACCATTTCATCGTATTTTATTTGTTGTATTATCTTACCTTTTACTGCTGTGTCTCTGAAATTCTTAAAGTGGTTTTTGTTTAGTTTAGTTTTTTGCTGTTTTAAATTGTGATACGTGACTTTTGAAAGCACTTAGAAATTGAAAAGTGCTCCACAAATAAAGTTTATGATCATTATTATAAAAGTAAAAGACTAAAATAGAGGAATAGACAAATTTAAAAAAAGATGATTTTAGATTTTATACTAAATTATGAATCTGGTGAAACTCAATCATGTGTAATCTTTATGAGTTCCCTAATCTTGCAGTGGAGATAACGTAAAGCAATTACTGATACTCATTAAGAATCACCACAGGTAGTTCAGTGAGCTTCAGGTAATAAATCTCTTTTAAACTTTCCCACCTAAGGCTTTTTTAATGTGATGCAGATACATTACATGATGGGATGCACACATAAATTACATGTTTGACACTCCTGTCCATGTGTAGTGCATGCATAATGACATGTTAATCTTCAGAGGCACTTTCCAATCAGGAAGGCTTTATCACACGAGAAACAAAAGAGACCATTTTCTGATTTAATTCTTCCGCGGAAACCTTGATGAATCCTTTCGTTCATTTTTTAAAACTTTTATATGATCTAATCACGCTAAAATACATCCCTTTTACGTGGAGGATTTGTGGTGTTTAAGCATTTTTAGATTACTGATACTACTAGGGACTCAATGTGTGTTGGTTTGTTTGTTTGTTGGTGCACCAATTTGATCAAAACTGAAATATTTCAACCACTATCTGATCTTGGATGTTGCAATTTTGTATGGACATCAAATATCCCCACAGGTTGAATCCCTCTGAGTTTGATGACCAGCTGACTTTACCTCTTGCCACACAAGCAGGTTGACTGTTGGGGCTTTTAATGGAGTATCTTGACAACATTTTGGTGATTTCTACTTAAAACTGGAAGAGATATGCATGGTCCCAAGAGGGAGAGTCCCACTGACTTTGGTGATCGTCTGACCTCTCCTTTAGCATCAGCAACAGGTCAAAGTTTTTACTGTAAATACGTGTAGTGTGTGAAATTTTGACAGGGTATTGTCTTGAATCGCACACGAATAATTACCCACTGCTTAGTGAACCCAATACAATCAATAGAGGCTTCTTTTCAACTCCAGTATAATGGCAGAAGAAAAAGCCAAGTTGGCGAAGATTGACGATGAGAAGTGGTCGGTGTTCCACATGTACCTTTAGGACCATTATTATGGCACCATCCGGGATTCATAGTGCACTTTCCCGTGCATGTTGGGACGCTCTTAAGCACTGAAGTACGTGATTTGAGACACAGCGTCCCTTTGGTTACTCTAGCTCCACAACGAGGTTGACATCTGTACCTTTGAGGGAAGTTTCTCTCTTACTTTGTGGTCAATCAACACACAATTTGGTACACCCATTTCTGACATTTTTGGGATGATTTGGAATGTCTTACTTTTGATTTAGAGTCACAATATCTTCATAACTCAGCTTTTTAATGTGTTTAGTGCTCATTTTTAAACACTCAACTCGCTAAATATCGACATTGTTATCGTGAATGTGCTGATTTTAGAGTCCCTCCAGCTCTCCAGTCTATTGGAAAATAAGAGTCAGGAGCTGTGGGCGTTTGTTAACTTGGCTAAAACAACTCTGAAATTAGTCTGTCACAGGAGCACAAAGAAAGAGGATCAAATCGAGATGAAGCGATACAGAAGGAGAGAGAGCTAAAATTATAATGATGCGATAAAATGAAGGTAGATGGGGAAAGATGGAGTGGCGGATGAGCATGGGTAGGGGAGAAGTGTGAGAGAAGATGGTGATGGTGTGATAGAGGGAGAGAATTAACTCGGTCCATGGAAAGCTGATTTTCTTACAATCTATCTTCCTGCCTGAATCCCTGATTAATAGAGATATAAGTATGAGTTAGCCAAAGGAGAGAAGAAAGTGGGTGAGAAAGGAGAGGTATGGATCAAGGGAGGGAGTGAACAAGAGATGGAGGGGAGGGGAGGAAGAGAGGAAAAAGGCGATAATTGGAAGACAGCGTTGGCACTTTGACAAATTCACCTTTTCGAATCACACTGGAGGAGGAGAGAACAGCGATAAAACAAATGGAGGGAGGAAAATAGAAAAGGGAGTAAGAAGCCGGAGGGATGAAATGATGGTTAAGATGAAAGGATGAAGTGGTAATAAACAACTTCCAGGTGCTTACACATGAGTCACAGGCAGCAAGGCGATTAAATGTAGCTAGAGAACATCTGCAGGAGCGCAAACTGTCCCATTGATTCGGTCCTAATCGATATCCTTGAAAGACAAGCAATAAAAAGAACAGCCTACGTTCTGTTTCCCTTTCACCAAACAAGTCCCTAATTCACCTTAAGTAATACCTGTGTAATTCATTTAAGGGATTTCATTTTGGTTCGTTTAGAGGCCCCGACAGAATTGACGAGCTCCCCATTAAGCGGTATCATGATAATTAAAAGCCAGTCTGATTTTAATGTGGTGTTTTGGAGGATCGGGGATATGCTCACCCAAAAAGCTTTCAATGAACGTCGACAGGGGGAGGAATGGCACTGATGGAAGTCAATGGGGGATAAAATGTGGTGGAAATGGTCTGAATATGAACACTGACATGGAAAGCATTTAAAGTCCTTGAATGTCCTTTGGCTGGATGATGTACAAATGACACCAGAGCACCATCAATGATCTGACTTCTCACCCATGCATGATCTCCATTAATAAATCTATGTAATTAATATAATCTGTGCAATAATCATAACGTTTTTTTGGATGAAAACCTAATGAAACTGTACTTTAATACTCATAAGGAAATACAAATATGAATATCCGAGTAACTGAACTCTATGTGGACGCTGCAGCTGAAATTCAGGACTAAAACAGTTAAAAAATGGTAATTTATGCAAAATAATGAAGAGAATAACACACACCAGTTCATCCAAAATATAAATGATCTGATCAACAAAAGTTATTTCATGAGAGTTTTCATCATTCATTTAGTTAAGCATGAGTTTGGTTTGGTGTTAATTTGTCACCCAAAAACATACATCCAAAAATATAAGCTACCCTAATTATGAATGGTGTCAGACACATCTCCCTTTTAGTTCTTATTTAAGCTTTTGCAAAAAGTCAAATGTCATGGTCCATGTTTTTTTCAACCTCGATATTTTAGTGACTCTCTCTCCGGTGCATTTAAAATCCCCAAACAGAAAACAAAATTGTTGAATGAATGTTACTATTATTTTTTAACGTTTTACTATTTAAAAATACAAACAGACTTATCCTAAGGCCCTATAAGTAAAGATAAACAAAGATAGTATATAACATACATTAATGTGAATGAAAGAAACACTATATAATATAAATGGATTATGTAATATGCTGAAGAATTGAATTAAACTAAGCATAAAAACAACAAACAAATTGTACTAACTTTCTTTAGCACTGCCATCCGTACACCTGGAGAGGTCCTGATTAATATTCACAAAGTTAAGTCCATCAAAACTGTCCATCCCTCCCTCTCCTTTGTCTGTGTACGATTGAATTTGGTCCGATATCATGAATACTGATGCCTTTTGTGTTGTAAACCTCAGAGCAAAAAAAAAGTGTGTTTAGCCTTGTGAAATGAGCCTCTTTGTCTCATAAAGGCAGCTCATTTAAAACTTAAAATGTGTGTGTGACTTGACTGACTTCTACCTCATTTACCTAAGAATCAAGAACACCTATTAAAGACTCTTTTTCTTCTTTTGAGTTCACTGATCATTGCCATTACATCATTTTAATCTCAATTAACAGGTCTAATCCAACACACACTCTCAAGGTCTTTAAATCACTGACACTACATAATGTTTGATTGCATTCCTGCGCACCGGAACATTTACTTTCCTATTTCTTTTATTATCTATTTGAATTATTTTCCCCAGAAATGATGCACAGGACAAAGGTCAAGGTACACACACACACACACACACACACACACACACACACACACACACACACACACACACACACACACACACACACACACACACACACACACACACACACACACACACACACACACACACACACACACACACACACACACACACACACACACACACACACACACACACACACACACCTATTGACTTATCGAGCACAAGCAAACTCACTGACATGGCCTTATCAATGCTGAGTCAGCGAAGTAAGTTTTTGTCAACGTTCACATAGGAAATCGATGTTTCCCGTTTGTACATATCCATGATCAAAGGCGGATGATAAGGGCACTGTTTAATCCATAACTGAGCCGCTGTTATACACTCTCAGTGTCTCAGCAGGCAGGAGTGGAAATCTAGTTTCAATCTTCAGTTTGACTCAATAAAGTTATATCTTGAAGAGCAGTAAAAAATAAACCCTGATGCAAAACACGTTAATGCTGCAAAAAGATATGTTTTAAGAAACTTCATCAACAAGCTGACCAATGCATTCAAAGGTTGGTAAAGTTGTAAAGTTCCTTGCAAAGCCACAGAAATGGACATTATAGCATTTATTAATCATGTCCAAAACTCACCTCTTGTTCTGGTTAAACTCTTAAAAACACATCTTTCTTTTTCACTTAATAGCAGCCAGAAAAATAAACTTCAATGCACTAAAAAGCTTTCTGAAACGTGCGTTAAAATGCCACCTTTTACATCCCGTTAAGTAATTTGATTCTTGCTAATTTTGTCATTTAAGTGTTAATGTTAAAGCCTTAAAGAAATGTGAAAAATATAGAGCGCTCATTTGTCTATGAGACAATTGACACCTGAGCATGCAATGAGATCTGCATTAAAGAAAAGGGTGTCTTTCCATTTCCTCACCTCACTCATTTATATCCGTCTAGAATTTCCATTGTCTTTCTGTTCTTCTGCTGTTCTTTCTTTGAGTTCATACAGCTGATGGATGGAAGACTATTAAAAGTAGCTCTCATCTCTTTCTGGTTCTCGATCATCTTTATTTCTGCAATGCCTTTTTTCCACATCTCTCTCCTCATGCATCCCACTTTAACATCGTCTTGTCTTTGCAACAGTGCTGCAGAGAGAAGCAGGGATGTTTGCAGAGATGATTAGAAAGAAGAGGAAAGTTTTTGGTCTTGTAGGAAAGTTCACCTCTCTCCCGGCAGCAAGGGCTAATGGATTAGTTCAATGTGCTGATTCCTGCAGAAAACTGCCAGAAAATGTGTATGTGTGTTTTAGCCTGTGTGGTGGAAAGTGTGCAGACATCGCCCACAATCCCTTTCTCGCATGAGTACATCACTTGTTGGGGTCTTTTTATCTAGAGTGTATGAATGTGTGTTTTTGTGTTTCAGCGTTTAAGTGACAGATATCTCGATATAGCTCCATGAAAGAGGCAACACTTTTCTACTCTGTTCCATTATGGCAGAAACACACAGAGCACTTTAATAATACATACCGGTTACCGCCACCTTTCTCATTCTCTCGGATAAAGAAGCGACAAATGACGCAAAGATGAGAGGGTCGGAGCGGGAAGAGACGCTGCTCTGCCACTCTGAGAAAACTGCTGACACTTCACATGGACCAAAAGGGGGCTTTTATGATCAAAAAGCAAGTTGTTTGTGTATACATCCCTGTCATATTAGTCCATTTTCTGTCAAATACAAAACCTAATGGGTTACAGAGGACTCAGGGTCCTGGATTTTGACCCGTTAAATCTTTTTTTACATTCATGCTAACAGCTAAAATCATAATCTTAGTTGGTGCTTTCAGGCTCAAAGTAAACAGCAACACTGTCAAGTCATCAACATCCAATACGAACGAGATTTGTAAACACATTTCAGGAGCAATCTGCATTTTAACAATCTTTATTTGAACATTTTATACAAATACAATTTGCCGTTGATGACAGAGAGCAGTACTGGTTTGAACTCTCAGAAGAATTACAAATTTAGTAATTTTTAAAGGAGATAAATCTACACATTTTGAAAGAATCAAGACGTAAAAGCTAAGGGAAACAACAAGGGACAATAGGAGAACCATTTTTGGGAAGAAAGACAAAGAGAAATAATCAAAAAAGATAAGAAAAGTACAGGCACAAGAGAAGCTAACTTGGCTAACAGCTAATGACACAGCACAAAAGCAGGAGGCTATGCTAAGCTAAGCTAACCTAAACTAAGGAAGCTAAAAGATAGAAGACAAACCAAGCTCTTACAGTTCTTCCTCCATATCCAGAGACGCTGTAGAATAGTGATGTAAGCGCTTTTTAATCCACAATGTGTTTTTATTTGACATCAAGATGCAAAAGCTAACCCTGTGCTAGCTTAAGGTAGCCTGCCAAGTAGGAGACATAGAGAGCTTCACAATCTTTTAGGTCCTGAAGTACCCTACAGGGGCAAAAAAGGGGACAAACAAAAACAGCCTCTCGACACACAAAGCTGACTGTGGGAAAAGGTGTCGGTTATATATACAGAATTATTGGTAATTATTGTGCCACATATGATGACATACATCCTACGTCTATCTCAGGTGAAAACCAAAAGGCATTGTAACAGCAACACATGCAACATCTTGTAGCTCCAATACAATTTGATGTCTCTTTATTGAATTGTTGCTTTTTAGTTTCTCTTTCCTCCTATTTTTTCTTGAAGCACCTTTGGCACTTGACAGCCTCACTCATTAACATTATGGGAAGGAAGCTCTGTGATTGGATTAAGTTCAGCGGACCTTGAAAAGATCAGCGCTCGAGGCATCTTCAAACCATCCATCCAGTGAGACAGAGGGGACGAGGGCAGAGTGATGGGACCAGAAGAAGAGCCGAGAGGGGAGCTTAGCTTGCCTATAGCTCGGACCTGAGGCTATTCCACTAACCCATCCTGCTTTAAGGGGCTGATTCAGGCTTACCCAGGAGCAGGATAAAGAGGGTCCATGGTGGCGGTGCTGATCGTGCTTTTGCAAATACAAGTTGATGAATAGAGGAGGTGAACTGTGATTATGTCATTGATGTTATTGGATGTTTCCCTAATTGAAGGCCTGTGTCCACAAAGCGCCTTTTTCTGAGCACCAGTGTCTTTTTAAAATTGTGTTCATAGGGAAAGAGCCCATAATATTGCATGGAGAATATGTGGGGAAAAGCCCTTTTTTAACGGAGCACTCTGTCGTTTTTGTGTGGTCGCTCAAGTGGAAAATATTTCTCCGTGGAAACTGGAGGAGAAGCTGGTTTTTAGGCATGTTTTAGAGATGGAAAATGTTAAACCAAAGCCAAATGTTTAAGCAGTCTACTGGATGTTACTGGTCTTGAGTTTAAACTTGTATCTCCTTAAACGGATCATCCTGTTCCTGTTACAGATCAAATCCAAGTGGGTGATACATCTGATAAGCAGAGATATGTTGTTGGGATGTTGTTGTTTTTAGAAACATCTTTAAAAGTGCTGGTAGCATTTTTCTGATGACACTTCTTCCAGAAAAGACGCTCTTTGGACACAGGGCCTAAGCTTGGTTTGCTCACTTGTATCCAGTTTGCAAATTCAACAAAATGCACTTCTTCGTCACATTTGTATAAAATGCAAAATGACACAAAATGATCCTTAAATAACAAGAGACAAACAAACAAAGAAAAATGTAATAGAGAGAAAACATTTTAATTCACTGCTCCAAGAGGGGACAGGCATCTATATTTCATCCAACAGAGATTCACAGCCGAGACACCCGGTAAGTAGCGAAGAAATAGAGAGGGGACATGCATTCATATTTCATCAGGGGGACACTTGGCTAAAACAACCGGTAAGTGGTAAAAAAAGAAAGTGACAAAGACAGAAAGGACATGCATTCATATTTCATCACGCAGAGACGCACATAGTTAATAAAACAGGGAAACAGTGGAGGAAGAGGACGGCCAGATACTAACTCTTGGGACCGTCAATAAATAGGCATGAGGGACACTTTTAGAGGAGGGGGGGGGGGAAACAGAGCGAGGCGTGCATCCATATTTCATCAGAGAGAAGTGACTGAAATGGCCGCCAACAGGTGGGTATCAATATAGACACATCGAGACCACTTACAGCCGGGGAAGGGAAGACAGAGAGTGCTGCGATGAGGCAGAAGCATGTCCAAAAGCTGATAACTACCTCTATGAATATAGACACATCCACAGTGACATTTATAGGCAGCCATTAGACTTTAGCTTGGTGCTTTGTTGACAGGTTAAGACATCCATTTGCTTCAGTGCCTGGTGTTTTTTTTTGTGGCAGAGCTTTAAATGTGAACGGGTCTTACGGGTGGCTGAGGGTGATGAAGAGAGAATTCAAAGGCAGGCAAAGTCAGGTCTGCAACACTTGCTTTCTTACTTGGAATATAAGGCTGTGTGTGCAATAACTAGCTCTCTCTGATGTCATGTTAATATTACAAGACTCTGTTGCCAACAGGTTGATTGATGAAATCTCCGAAGGGCTAGTGATCAAAATAATTTCTGGAAAGCAAAGGTGATGCATTGAGGTGATCTGTTGCAAACGTCAATTAACGTTTATGGAATTACACCCGGGTTCGACCATAATCTCGAGATAAAAATGTATGTGTGGTGGAAACTTCTGAAGCAATGGAGATAAACAGAGAGACACGGGAGAGCAGGAACTTGATGGCAAAACACTGCTGGGCTTATTCGGAGTTACGGCCGGATAATTGACAAGACATTTACTGTATACACGAGTTGCCACAGCGGTTGCCAAACCAATCTGATGATCTGGAAGAGGTTTTAGTTCCAAATGGATAATCAACATTCTCAGAGCAGCAGACTAAAGAAGCTCGGACAATATGTTTAACTTAAACTGTCATCTAAGTCACAAATAAGGTGTTTACGGGAGCATAGTGGGCCAGATAAACTGGCGCTAGCTGTCCCTAAAGAATGAAGCCAATCTTAGGTCAGCATGAGCTCGTACCCACTGTGGGAACAACAACGCTTCGGAAGCCCAGGTTGCCCCTCCTTAATGAAGACAACAGCACCTGCAAGGCCGTAGAGCCAGGTCAGAGGAGGACAGAGAGAAGAGACGCAAATGAGCTAAAGATTTACAAGCTTACACAAAATATTCCCTAACATTCCCTAACCTTGATGCCACACATTGGTTTGTGAACAACTGTTTTGAAAGCTCAAGTTTGGCAGTTTAGCCGTTGGGGTTTTGTTTTTTGGGAACTCTAACAAACCTTATTTTTAGGACGAAAAGGAGGGGCTGGAAAAGAGTGAAGCCGGCCACATTTTCTCATAGACTTCTATACAATAAGACTGATTATTGCAACCAGTTGAGTTCGCACTTTGCATGATTTCAATCTATGTCAATAAGACACACCAGAATTCATTCAATTTTCATAACTGGAGGTTGTCTCTTAGTCCATATTTGTGTCTGCTATTATCAATGCAGGTAGTAAGGAGGTTTAAACAATTTCGCTTATGCTGGCTGTTGCTCTGTGGCTTTGTTTATTCTAACAGAGGTCCTGTTCAGTGATGATGGAACTGAATGCAAAGAGTGTTTATTTATACTTTCCCTTGCTTGTAATGATTTGAATAAATTCCAATATGTTTTAGGAAAATAAATTGTGGTCAGAGTAAAGATAAACAAAATCTAAGCCTGATGTTAACGTGACATCCTCCTTTCAGTAGGTTTGGGATACACACAGGACAGAGCATCACAGTGAGCCTCTTTCTTTCCTCTGACAGGACCTTACACACCTTCACAGGTTTGCTTTTCTCTCACACACTCTCTCGATGTTTCAGCAACACCTCCAACAGATACTCCTCTCAGTCCAGGAATCACAGCAGTGTCACTTAACCGGCAAACATTCAGCCGCTTACTTAGCTCCAAGGGTGCTAATGTATAGCCATTACCCATGCTTCAGCAAACACCTACACCCCACACACGCGCACACGCACACACACACACACACACACACACACACACACACACACACACACACACACACACACACAGGAAACACTTTTTCTCTAAGAACAACAGAAGACCATTTATTTGCTTCTGTATGACGCAAATTACAAAATATGAATTTGTGCAAACACAAGAAATAAAATCTCACGGTTCATAAATACATCCTATATCTTTCTGTTTTTCACGCACACACACACACACACACACACACACACACACACACACACACACACACACACACACACACACACACACACACACACACACACACACACACACACACACACACACACACACACACACACACACACACACACACACACACACACACACACACACACACACACAAACACACATACACACACACACTCCAGAGTCCCCTGAAACTTGAGATTGCCTTCTCCACTCCAGTGCATTGTGGGTACAGGATTGACTAATCGTTGTGTCACAAGTACACCGTGCTGCATCTCTCTCCACTAATGTAATGGCCCAGTGTGTGTGTGTGTGTGTGTGTGTGTGTGAGTGAGTGTGTGTGTTTGTTTTGTTCCACAGCTCAAAAAAGCAGCAACTCTTCTCATCGTCCAAATGTAATGCTTCTTATTGTGTAGTGCGAGTGTGTGTGTCAGTAGTAATTTATTTATGTTTTCTGGTGTACAGGTGTGTATTTTCAATATGTGTCTGTCTGTCTTTGTGTGTGTGTATGTGTGTGTGTGTGTTTTAAACTGATGTGTGTGTGTGTGTGTGTGTGTGTGTGTGTGTGTGTGTGTGTGTGTGTGTGTGTGTGTGTGTGTGTTTTGAACTGATGTGTGTGTGTGTCATTGAGTGGAAATGAGGGCTCATTATTTGGCCTGACAGGACAATGAGCCGCCGAACAAAGATGAGCCTTATTAATCGTGCTTTGTGTGCTTTGTGTGTGTGTGTGTGTGTGTGTGTGTGTGTGTGTGTGTGTGTGTGTGTGTGTGTGTGTATGTGCGGGTGTGTGTGTATGTGTCAAAGATCTAAAAAGCACCAACTCCAAATAATGTCCAAATGTTTATGTTGTTGTCAGTACTCATTTGTGTATTTGTGTGTACAGGTGTGCGTGTGTGTGTGTGTGTGTGTGTGTGTGTGTGTGTGTGTGGGTCTGTGTGTGTGTGTGTGTGTGTGTGTGTGTGTGTGTGTGTGTGTGGGTCTGTGTGTGTCTGTGTGTGTGTCATTGATGGGAAATGAGGGCTCCTTATTTGGCCTGACAGGGCAATGAGCCGCGGAAACGAGATGAGCTTTGTTTATCGTGCTCCAGGCTGCTCTTTGTGTCTATGTGTGTGTGTGTGTGTGTGTGTGTGTGTGTGTGTGTGTGTGTGTGTTCCCTGAGTTCCTGTGCCCCTCAGCCTAAACTGATCACAGTGGTGCGGTTGTGCTCTCTTGTCACTGAGTGCTGACAGAATAATTGGTATTTGGCATTTCAGTCGCAGTGTTAGCTCGCTGTTGGCTACGGTATCCTCTGGCCTGTTAGCCACCGTGCTAAATAATCCGAGAGACGGAGGTTACTTCACACACACTGCTGAAGATGATCTGTCATGAAGTGTTTGACATTTAGCTCAAAACATCCTTTTTCTTGCTCATTCATTCCTTGTTTTTGTGTCTTTTTGTTCCTTTAGCTACACAACCACCAAACATGGAGAGTATGAGAACACTGAAAGACAACCTCTGCCAGTGTCTCCTGAAGTCCACGTCTGTTTAATTTGAATGAAATCTATTTTATTTTTAACAATCATTATTGCATAGTATAATTGGAAAAGTTCCATGTTGAGTTTACTCAGACACATATCCAGACGTTGGTATAGAGCAACTTACAACAAATTCTTAGGTAAAACAATCAAAATAATTCCAATAATTACTTCATGCACATTCAGTTTTTAGTGCTACATGTTCCTGCTTCTCATACATGTATTATCTGTATTACATGCACATTGTTCTTGCGGCATAATCTGCACTATTTTATTCTAATCTACTCTGTTTCTTTGTTTTTGCATTAGATTTATTATTATTTGTATTTGTTTTGTAGTTGTATGTCCTACATAAGATGTTGTGTTGTTGGAGGAGCTCAGGACTCAAGATTTTCATTGCCATATCTACACTCTAGCTACCGTGCACATGACACATGACAATAGCCATGAAAAAGTCTTTGAATCTCAATCTTAAAACATGTTTTGGTACAAAATCTGTATCAAACTAATCAGAGAGTTGCACTTTTCATGCAAAATTATTTCTGCAAAACAGGCACCCAGCATGCAAGGCTGAGTCATGAATCAATTGAGTCACGGCCATGTCAACGGTCATCTCATATGGCACCTTCTTCATCTACAGAAGGGATGATATCTCAACTATTTGTCTACTTCCTGTGAAATGTAAGGCTCTGAGAATATTATTATTATAGCATTCTGTTTCTAGATAAGAATAATTCCCGATACAATGTGTTTGAGGTTCAGATGGCAGAGGAACCGTATCTGAGTGGCTGCAGGAGAAACAGAGTAAAGGCAGATTGTTGACGACAGCGTTTCTACCGTATGCTGGAGGAAAGTGACTGATATCTCACACATACATGCACTCACGCCCCCACACACACACCAGCAAATCCTCAGAGACTCTGAGCTGTGATGCTATTTTAACGGCAGCTCTGACACTTTCTCGACCTCAGCAGGACAGGAGTGCATCTTCTCTTTCAGTCGTGCAGACCTTTAATACATCCTCCGCGTTTATGGAAGATTACCACAGGTCAGCTTACCTCTGACTGACAGCAGAGACGTCCTTCTGCTGCTGCTTCTCTTCCATTGTCAGTCCGCATGTTAGATAATGACAGACTGTAATCCAATGAAACATGCATAAACATACTACAATCTCAAAAACAGAGGAGATGATTTCTCCCCTTCATGTCGCTGTGTCTGCTTTGGTATCTGATAGTGTTCAATGGAATATTTGTCTTGAGTGCCGCTCATCCCTGAACACCTGAGTCTGATATAAGTGGACTGGACTTCATCTCCAGCCACGGATGTTATCAGTGGATGAATATAGCTGCAGGAATGAGTCCAAAAACCAGGGAAGATATGAACACTTCCTGTTTCCTTGTCTCAAATTAGATCATTTTGCTTGGAAGCCTGAAATAAATAAGATATGTGGTTAACAAGTGTCTAAATGAGACGACTAAACGTCATCACGCCTGACATTAGCCGCCTTTAGCTTAGCGGTGGTGACATAAAGTCATGTGACGTAGGTCGTTTAAAGTCCAATGTTACCTTTTTACCTCAAAAAAGTGGTGTTAATATGTGGAGATTATCCTGCTGAAACACACTTTTTAGCGTGCATTAGCCACACACAGTATCGTATTTTCTGCAATTTAAAAAAATCCAATGGTAAAATCACTTTGGCTTTTGTGGAGGGAGCTCTTGGGATGCCAACCCTTCTTGTCGGCCTGCAAAAACAGGTCATCACTGCACCACTCCGTCATGTATTAAGCCTTAGATACTGTGCAAATTATCATAGTGGTTCTGCATCCCTCTGCACATGTTTTTCTACAGCTGATGTAAATTGAACACACAGCCATGGAAGACACAGTGTAACTGGACCAGTCATCAGGAGAGCAATGAACAACCGGAGTGAACAGAGACAGTTTGACGGAGAAAGGTGACACACAGGAGAGAAATAAAGGAGCAGCGAGCAGAGAGATGTAACAATGAGCTGAGGCGAGGAGGTGAATTAAAAGCAGAACTAGGACAGCGTATCCCTGGGCAGCCACGCGTGTCCGTGTGTACGCTGTAAAACACAGCAGAGCCCGGCAAAGTGTTGTAAAATTCATCAGGTTTGTGTTTGCGAACATCGCTGCCGCTCAATTATTTACAAGTGGAATTAGGCATGAATATATAATGACCTAGAACTAAATGTAGAGGCCATGAAAGTACACACACAGTTTGAAGAGGATTTACTGTCACACATTTACAGGTATAGCTAGAGAAGGAAACATGCAGTATTGTCTCACAAACAGCAGCAGACAAAGGTTAAAATCACAGACTGTGTTGGATGCTTGTTCTATACCTCTAACCTGCCTTTCTTAAACTGTTTGCAGAAAAGACGCCGGCAGCACAGATTATTTGACTTCTTGTTACCTCTGTTATTACGAGGCCTTCATCAGAAAATACATTTTCAGATGTGTTTTTTCAGTGTCGGGACATCGCAAGGAATCCACTCATTGGTGAACTAGCACTTTCTTTCATAATACAAAGATTGATTATCAATTGAACTTCATTTCGACACAAATCTGTCCATGTTATCTGAGCGTAAAGAGTCTAATACTTCACATTATGTCATTTGTTCATTCTCAAAGTGAGTGTAACTTCAGGCAAAAAAGTGAATATATTAAGGATGTTTTCCAGGATTTCTGGTAGTAATGCTTTCCCTTTTCTACAGAAATGTTTGGTTATGATCCTTCATATGCCACCTGTCCCTTGAAATGAGTGAGTCATAGCATCATGTTATTCCTTCAGTTATGCAGTAGTAAATTAAAGGAAGTCTGATGAGATAAACATTGTTATGTACAGTTATATCAAACCCAATCATCCATCCTTGGTTATTTTTATCCTGTTCAAGAAGTTTCTATCTGATCCTTTAGCTTGGTAATCCACACATGGAGAACATGTCATTGTATTTCATGTCAAAATAGCTGAAAAGTAGTCCTGCATTTATCCAAAACACTTCTCTTTCCTTTCAACTTCAAATACATTTGAATCAAAGCTGTGAACTGTATAGTTTTTTGAGAGAAAGACAGAAAGCTAATAGTGCTAATTTAATAAACAAACACAGGTAGCACTTTACAATAACACTACCCTTATAAAGGGTTTACGATTGGTTTGTAATTCATTTATTAATGAGGTTGTGAACTCTTTATAAATCATTAATAAGCTTTTTACAAGACAAGAGATAAACAGGGCAACTGTGACCGGTTGCATGCCAAATAGTGAGCCCACATTTATCCGTACTGCTAAGCCTTATATTGGCTACTCAGCTCAAGAGATGCCAAGAGACATCCATATGGATGGGGGAGAATCAACTCAGTGAACCACAGATACCCAGGATGCTGGCTGATGAAGAAGAGGAGGAAGCTAGGTAGCCAATATGAGGCTTAGTCATCTTGCCAAATAGTGAGCCTGTGTTGATGTATGAAAACTGGTTTATAAATGGTTCTTAAAGGTAGTCTGATTGTAAAATGGTACCCAAACACACTCAATACTGGAAGTAAGTATGCTCTTGGTTCATTGTGGGCATGAAACGTAACCCACCACTCACTGGAAGACGTAAAAAAATGACTGAAATTGAATCTGGATGATAAATGTGGACGAGTCACCAACTAGGTTCCATCTTGTCACCCTAATCCCTGTACACCCTCAGTGTGTGCACAAAACAGATAGCCGTTGTCAGCCCACACTAATATCAACTCCCACATGAACTGTTAATGCCAGACCAAGGACAGCACACACAGACACACACACACACAGACACACACACACACACACACACACACACACACACACACACACACACACACACACACACACACACACACACACACACACACACACACACACACACACACACACACACACACACACACACACACACACACACACAGTCACTAACATCATCCCACTCGATATAAAGCCAGTGGATCATTAATCCACTCCGCAGAGTATTTGGAGGCCGCTGCTGATGAAAAGAGGGAGAGACAGAGTGAGACGGAGGAGGAAAGAAGATAAAGAGGGGAGGAAACAAAGACTGAGTGAGGGAGAGAGAGAGAGACAGTTATAAAATACTGGCTGAGTGTGTTATACGTCAGAGAACAGGAGGAGGAGGAGGGGGGCGGAGAAATCGACGGAGACTTACAGAAGGAGACGGAAGGAGTTTGCACAGTATTAAATATTCTCTATCTTGTTTCAATCAATCAATCAATCAATCAATCAATCAATCAAATGTTAGTTATATAGCACATTATAACAATTATACATCAGTTGCAGAGGGCTTATCAGTGGTTCGAGGTAATCCCTAACTTTTAGCTTTATCAGAGTAGAAGTTTTTGCAGAGTAACTCAGGGCTGTTTTCAAGTCTGAGTCGGTCCTGACTTTAAGCTTTATCAAACAGGAAACTGTTAATAATAGCAAAACTAAAGGCTGAGCGAGCGATATCTATTATCTTTATCATAAGGTAAGTCTTAACCCTATCGCAGCATAACCAGAAGCTTATTCTAGGTCATTTCGAGGCAGTCTTAACTTTAAGCTGTAGCAAAAAGTAAATATTTTAAGCATATAGCAGGATATCTAGTTACCGGTTCAAGGAACTGTACATCTGAGTAAGCCCTAATTATAAGCTCTATCTTAAAGGAAAGACTATAGCAGGAGAACTAGGGTCTGGTTTAAGGTAAGAGTGTACCAGCCCTAACTATAAGCTGTAAAAAAGGGAAGTCTAAGCAAATCGCAGCCTAACTAGAGAGTGGTTCAAGGAAAGCCTGAGCCAGTCCTAACTCTAAGCTGTATAATGGAGCACAGCATTAAGCCTATAGCAGCATAACTAGGGGTTGCACAAAGGAAAGCCTGAGCCGAGTCTCTTAACTTCTCAGGGTTTAAGCAGCATTGATTTGCCCGCACTCGTGCCTCTTCTCCGAGCCTGCAGCTCTCTTGAAGAACTCGTCTTGATTATCTTTTTTTCTAATAAACCATCCATCGCACAACAGTGGAATCTGTTCCTGCAGCCAGTTTAACCGATAGTAAACAGGCTTACTGAGCTACTATTCATCCCGCACAATTGTTTCCCTGGTGTGGGAATGTCTGGTGATGTTGGTGAATCCTTAAAAAAGCATCCTTTCGGGTTCAAATGTGTTGTAACGGGTAAAATATTACCAACATTTCGTTAGTAATGCATTATATTTATGAGATTCAGCTAAAGGTAATACATTATTGTAACTCCTTTACACCCAACACTGACCATAAAGTAAGTCTTAAACCTATAACAGCATAAGGGGTTGCACCAAGGATAGCCTGAGCCAGCCCTATCTATAAACTCTATCAAAAAGGAGAGTCTTAAGCCTGCTCTTACATTTTGAGAAGATGTTTGCCTCCCAAACACAAACTGGAAGCTGGCTCCACATAAGAGGAGCTTAATAGCTGAAGGCTCAGAGTCTACTTTGACTTTGGCTTGTCCTTTTGAACGGGTACATTCAGGATGCAACCTCCCCACCGTGCTTCTCATATTTAGCCCCATGAGTCCCTGTTTATGTAACGTTTAATAACTCCTGAGTGCAGATTATTGTCTGACAAGGAGAGCTGCATGTTTTTAATGAGCCCGGGTCATAGGTCGAGATTAAAACTGCTCAGCTACAGTTTTCAGTTATAAAAGTTTATGACCCTTGTACAATTTAAACTTTTAATGAGCCTGGTCCCAGGGAGGAGGGAGGGAAAATTGGTTGTTGGTTTTCTGGCCAAAAAAGTTCTACAAGGCTTTCTGAGTCACTGTCGTAAAAATCTGAAACCGATCCAAGAGCAGCTTTACTTCAACACAAAGAAACATGCATGGCATCAGCAAGGTGTTTTTGCTTTTACCTGATTGGACCTGCTGTGCACTGCGTTGTATTTCAGTTTCATTTCACCTGTCAGGACATGACACGTTCATTTTGTCCACTGAGACACGTAAATCAGCGAGGACTCTGTGGTCAACTTTAATTAACTGTAATCTTTTCACAGCTTGTGAAGTGTCGGCAGAGACACTGCAGAATATTTTCCATTCCCCCTTTACAGCTGTGTGATTTCAGTGTGCCTGGTCTGTTTGTAAAGGTGTGTGTGTGTGAGTGCATGAACGTTTTATTGTGTGTGTGTGTGCAACGTTTGCATTATGAGCATGTTTCTGTTTTTTTTACAGCACTTGAAACTGAAACTCTTCTTTGAATTGAGCCATCTGGTCTTATAGTCTTTATTATTTAACTTCTTTTAAACTGTTTATTTATTTTACAGATTGGAGGGTTTTAACAGTTTGAAAAGCAACACTTCCTTTTTAAGTTGGTCTTTTAATCGCTTACCCTTTATCATCATTTTGAAGGTTTTATTGCTTTTACCTTCTTATGTTTGTTGTTACTACTTTTACTTTATAGGGTTTCATATTTTTGCATCGACTCACTTATTCCTGTGTCTTGTTCTTCGGGAATCCTTTAGGAATCATTATGTATTTCATTTGTATTATCGGGTGTGTATCTTAACCTGTGTGAATTGTTTATGTTGTTGCTATGCTGCATGTATCTGAAATGGATCTTAGCCTGAGAGGAATTTCTTGTTGTTCGTTTTTAACTTGTGACATGTGCCGTTTTTATAAAGCACTTTGAGCTGCAGGCGCTGTATGAAACGTGCTATACAAATAAAGCTTTATTTATTTTATATTATCATTGTTATCATCTTTACTTTTTTCCTACGGCAACATGTCTGAAAACCCTTCATGAATAAAGGCCTGTAACGCCGTCCTGTCCCTAATTGGTACCGTGCTGCCAATATTTTTAGACCACATCCATTAGTAGGGTACATATTGTGCTGAAATGGGAAAAAACCATCATCCGACAAATGAAGCTCAGGTAGGATTTTGCACCTCCAGTATGAACATTGCATCATAACTCTCATAAAACTGTGGATATCTTTCATTACTTCGCTAAAGACTTGAGGGAAGACAACGTAAATGTAACATACTCTTTAAGGCAGGGGTATCCAAGGTTTTTCACTGAGGGCCACATACAGACAATTATATGACGGGTCGGGCTACTATAGAGGTGAGGTATGTTGCCTCAGTTATAAGTTAGAAAAATCAATCAAATGTAGGTAAATTCTGCTTGATACTTTGATATGCTTTAAAGAAAACGTTTCATGTTCCATTATACATTAGACTTTGCTGAGGGCCAATTAAAAATGGACCACGGGCTGCAGTTTGGAGACCCCTGCTTTAGGGGGTTTAACTGCAAATAGTGGAGAAAATAGGGATGAAGTTCGGCTGAAAATGATGAAGGACAACGTTAAGTGCAAAGTGTGATGAAACAGAGAGTAAGGAATAAGAATTAGTAGTCATCCCAGCCACCCTAAAACCTCGCTATATGTTGCTTCTCTTCTTGATTTTGGACACAGGTACATGCCAGCAGGTCTTTTTTGGTCCAACTGAAGTTCAAAACATACTGGGAATCAGATCGAAATGAAACACCACTTCCACCCACCTATCCATTGATGAAACTCTGAAATAAACTCAACACGTCCAGAGATTACTGACAGTTTCTGTACTATAGATATATAATGGAGGGATGACTTTCTGATCAATGTTTTCTCAACCCTTTTTATCTATTTGGCACCTGTCAACATTATTTCAAAGTGGTTTGACTTAAGTAATCATGTGTCTTTCCTTCCCAGACTCATTAAGTCCTCAAAGTGAGATGTGAGGAATGTGTTTGTCATTCACTCAAAGCTTTGGTAAATGCGTTAAATATGTGCATCTGTAAAACAGTGTTTGTTCCTGCAAAGCGTCTGCTGCAAAGAGAACCGTTCACTGTTTGATTGTCTCCTATAATGAGCGATCACACTTTCCAAATGTGTTGACATACTGTTGTTCCTGTTATAAGAAGACTGAGGAAAGTGAAAGTCACTGTTGCATTTCAAATAGAGCTCAACCACTCTTATTTCAGGAGTTTTGAAGAAAAACAAACTCCATCTTTTCCTTAAACTCCAGAACTTGTGGTGGCCAGACCCTGGCAATTGTAATGGACTACATTTTAACAGTAACCCCTCGCAGCCCTGGTTTCCATGTTAGCAGCAGTGGATAAGTCTGTTCCCCCCATAGACTGTTTATAAAGGAGCCCCCCCCTCCTCACTGACTGATTGTAGAAGAAATACCGCTCCACCTTACAGGAGTGGAGGAGAACTTTCCAACTCCCCAGCGAGGCTTTGAAGTGATAATAGTTTCTGTGCAGAGTCTCCCTGCCTCCTGCTACAGGTATATGCTCTCTGTGGCAGCTCATTTGTTATCAAAATTGCTCTCACATCCCCGGCGCTCCTCTTCCTCTTCCTCCTTTCCTTTTGGTCTCTCCTCCCTTCTAACATGTCTTCCCTCCTCTTCCTCCTCCACCTGTCTTCTCTGTTGTTGGTCACACAGGGATAGGGCTTTGTGTCAGGTCATGTGTTATCGACCGCGCACACACACACACACACACAGACACACACAGACACACACACACAACAACTCTGATGCAGGAGTGTGTCTGCAGAAAAGTCCTGCTTATCTCCTCTTGCTAAGTTTACTTTGGGGCTTTTCCGTTATCTTTTTTGCTCCTCTCTTTGCACATTAAATGTCGCTCACATCTTAGAAGCCGAAGCTTTTTATTAAATGTTCTTATTTTTCACAGGGTTGATAATTCAGCTACCTTAAATAGCTTTCCCTTTCTCTGCAGGGGCTCCTGTTTGGATGGTTGATATTCCTAAAGCAGATTCATGCTTTCAACGATGTGCAAGACCCTGGTTGGTAAATATTGAGTTTCAATAAGTCCCCCATTTTTATTTAACTTTGAATTGAAATGTAATTGTTATTGTTTTATTCAGTCCTGTGTGTATTTGTTTTTGTGTCTGTATTAAAGGCAGGGTTGTAAAGTTTGTTTTTTATACATTTTTAATTGTTTTTGATTAATGAAGCTTTTTGTGGTCGATTCAAATATCCTTTGAAAGATTTAAATGTGTGATTTTAGACCCCATTTCTTTTGCAGTAAAAGAGACAACAATACAAAACAGACTTTGATTAATTAATAAAAAAACAGAGGATTAAAAGTTAAATATAAATAATATAATACGAGATCTAAATGAATGCAGACATACCATTATAAATTAATCATACTGACAGGACATACCCTGATCTCCAGTCACATTCTGGTCAGTCTGTAGTCCTTTTTTATTTGTTTGCTCTATTTTTTCTCCTTTTCTACTTTCATATTTAAGTAAACCCTGAAAGTTGAAATAACTCCCTCAAGATTTACTGTCGACGTCATCGCTGCTGTGGCCGAGGCTCTCTCTCTCATCCCACAATACCTATCCTCTATGGATCAATGCTTCTCCTAACACACACACGCACACGTACAAGCGCACACACACACACGCACAAGCGAACACACACATACACACACACACACACACAAACTGAATGAAAGCAGTGACAGGTCTTTGATGTGTGCGTGTCTCCTGTGGTCTGAGCCATCAAAGTTCCCATTTATTGGTTCCTCTGTGACAGAATTCTGCTCTCACACACACACTCAGATATGTGTGTGTGTTGTGTGTGTGTGTGTGTGTGTGTGTGTGTGTGTGTGTGTGTGTGGCCATGTGAACAGAACTGAGACGAAGAGCCACTTTGACCTTCAACACTTGCAACCCTCGAAGCGTTACAGCTCTAAACCAACTACAGTGCAAGGTATGTCGGACAGAGAAACTTCTGGATTTATTTCCACTGCAGTGCTGAACTTTAAAGCTTTCCTCTTGGTTTCAAATAAACAAACTTGTAAGCACACATTAAGCTGCTTTTTAGAAGAATCAAATCCCTTGAGTCGTGGGGAAAGATGTACTCAGACCTTGTACCCATGTAAGCGTAGGAGATTTTGATTAATGATGGATTCATAGGTTGATCACCGCTGGTAAAGGTGGAGCTCATTTAGAAACTACTGCTGGATATCTAAAACTCTTACTGTACGACGTGTATTTACAATTAAGCCAGAACAACAATCCTGAAAAATTCATAAATGTGTTGTTCAATCAAAGTCAATCAATGAAAACGGCAAATGGAAGAAACCTCGGGGAGAGCAACAAACTGTCACGCCCCGGCTCCAGAACGGACAAAACAAGGAGACCACACATGAGAAAAGTTAATTGTGAAGTCTGTTAATCAGTAATGTGTGTGAACATGCATCAGTATATAAAGCCAAATAAACCAAGAGCCAGTAGAGCCAAGCAACCCAACAGGAGAGAGAGAGAGAGAGAGAGAGAGACTGCTCAGACATCCATACTTGCAGCCGAGCAGTCAACCAAAATCAGGTGTCAGTCATCTTTCCTGAGTGGGGGGAGTGGCTAACCAGGGAATTGGGTCTTGAAATGTTCAATACCACACCTAATTGACTTATTGGCAATGGGAACTCAATCTGTTGCCTTGACAATCCAAATCCTGTTTCCTCCTAGAAAACAACAAACTGTTTCCCAGGTTATGAAATGCTTCTCCTGTTGTCTGCATGTTTTTCTGTTCAGTCCTTATCACTGCATATGCTCGCAGTAAAACTTGTGCGAACACACGAGTATCACGACTGTTTAGAAAGAAAAGTCTCATCAAAATGTTGTTTTCTTCGAAACTGCTTCATGAATGAACTAATCTCTCGGGAATAACAAGACACAGAGAGCACGTTTGTTTCCAAACCCTCCGAGAAACAAAGATGGCAGGGGAGAATAGCACTGCAGAGCTCGGTCTGCGCGGCTTAATTAGCGGGCCGGCGCTGGCTCGGAGAGATCTGTGTTCTCGGTCCCATTTCACGCTGTGCAAGAGACACTCACAGATGTCTGGAATTCATGGAAAGCTAATTGTCTCTCGCTCTTTGCTGGCTTGTTAGGCCTTTGATTCTCTTTCCCGCTCCTCTTTCTCTGTGGTGCTTTCGCTATATGTCCTCTTCCCTCCCTCTCTCATTTCTCGCCTCTTCTGTCCTTGATATCAGAGAGCCAATCAGCATCAGCGTCACAGTCATTGTTTTTCAGGCCTCTTTAATAGCTGTTGACTCGACAGCACGTGTCATGATTTCTGCCTTATTTAATAACCAAAGCTGTAATTATTGTTCTGTTTCTCAGAAAAGAAAATGCTAGTCGTGCTGTAGATTTAATCAGAGACTTAATGATGCGAGAGGTTGTCTGCCGGGTTCATTTTTAGAACAATCAGGACGGATTTAATTAGTCGTCTGAAAGAAGACTCTGACAGGGCTTGAAGTTAAATCCTGTCTGTCTTTGTCTCCGTGTCTTTTATTGGCTTCTTATTTTCTATACACACCTTTTCTTGTCTCTCTTGTTTGGCATATATCTTCTTCCCTGCCCTTTCTCTTCTCCATCTACTTTTCATCGCTTCACCCCGTTCATTTTGATCTCGAGCAAATTATAAACTCTGTCTCTGACAAATGGCAGCACACTTAACAATGTCAATTAAAGGCAATATCTTTGTTATTGAAATGCTCCCTATTCATCCAGCTCACCATTCATCTAAATAATATATAAGTCAGACAAAGAGCGGCTCAAATGTTTGATAATGTGAAAAATCTCACTCCTCACCGGCTCGAGTTTCAAAACAGGTATTAATTATCCTCGCAAGAATGGAAGCAGTCATCACATACTGAGCATATATGGTACAAATAGTTCCCTAACTAAGAGAGGGTGTTTCAAACACAAGGCAGTATACAATGTTTGGTACAGATAAATTGAGGCCCACGTCAGAAATGATCACGCTTGTCACATCTCCCTAGAGGCTGAATCATCGTGTCAATCGTTGTCACGTGGATTGTCAGTGTGTCATGCTTCTCCTCTAGGTAATCATACACTTTGTCATCATGTGCACCTTCAGTACTTTCCCAACAATTCATTTATGTGCTTCCTACTGTAGCTTACTTCCTGCTTTACCATCTCGACACATGAAGATGGTAAAAGAGTTGTTACATTTCGATTGGTTATTGGTCAAATAAAGTCATGTACGGGAAAACTGACCTTATGATTGTAAAACCTGATCATCATGCAGGATCAGCTCAGTCAGCTCAAGCACTGATTGTACTTTACACTTTATTTTACTTTATACTTCTACTCCACTACATTTTGGATTGGATTGGTTTTCAAGCCTGGGCTCCTCTTTGCAAATACAGTATAATATTGTATTTCATTATTAAATAAAGTTAATATAATTTATCTTTAGTAGGTACAACTCTCTCTGAGGATAGACTAAAGGAAAACAAAAAGGTTCAATCAATAACCTGCATGTTGTTTTTCATTCTTATTCTACAAACATGAGGGAGAAAATGCTAAACATGTAATTAACTAGTGGAAATATACATCAGTATTTGAGTACATTCCTGGGAGCATCAGGAAAAGACAGTAATTTGCTGCTTCATTTAACAATCATTTAGCATAGTTAGCTAATTGAGACACACGCAAACAAACCTCCGTCTGTGAGCGTGATTACACGGTCGACAATCATTTCATCTGGGTCAAGAGAGAGAATCAGGACGATTAACGAAACAACACAAGTGTCATTGTCTGGATGAATCAGTCACACCTCCCTGGGGGATGTGACGCACACACACACACAGACACACAGACACACACACACACATACACACACACACACACACACACACACACACACACACACACACACACACACACAGTATACAGAAACAATGCATACAGTTGGCCTTCTTGAAATGCGTATTTGTGACGTGGTTCCAATGCTCAGTAATTGACAGCTTTAGTGTTACAGTCCAGCAACACATTCCTCCACACGGTGACTCACACGTAAATACCTCTAACACTCAAACCACTTCCAATCCCAAGGGGGTCACGAGTGAAATATCGCACAGGGGCAGCTAATTGGCTCTGGGGCTTATAGTAAAATCACATGTTTAGGTATTACGACATTGACGGAGCTAACCAGAATATGTGGTATAAGCTTACTGTATGTCAGAGGTAAGGCAATCACGTGCGCCTCATCAAAGAGGAAGACACTCAGGAACTCCTAAAGACTTTCAGGACCGCTCTTGGTCAGCATTTACGGTGAAATTGTCCAAATCGGGTTTAGTCTTTTTGGATCCATCTTTTTCTGTTTTTACTCACAGAAAGTTGATGATCACGTGACATGGAGGCTTGAATTAGAAATACGAAGCCATCTAACATTAACAGATGCACGTTTTGAAGCTATCACAGTTTGTAATGCATGTAAGAATTGTTTTATTCACTTTGGATTGAATTATTTCCATGAGGAAAGTATAGGATAGTCCTCGCTGCCATTCAAACAAATGAAAACAAAAATGGTTATTTAATTGCTCATTTTTAAGAACAATTATTGGCCTGCCAGGTTAAAAGTAGATGTACTCAAGTGTGTACTTACTTTACTTGAGGATTTCATTGTTTTGCAACTTTGTACTTTTCCTCCACTACAGTTATTTAGTACCTGTAGTTGCTAGGCAGATTAGGATGAATGATGGTAAATATAATCAGCCCTTAAATCAGACTGTAGTTCACCTGCAGTAAATCCAGCAGCTACCCTGCAGTATACAAAGCCATTCAAACTAGCTGCACCTTTACCAGCTCTGAGAACACTTTAATGATCAATCATTATAAAACATATCAGAGATATTATTCTGAAATGGACCAATCAGACAATGACTACTTTTACTGTCACTACTTTAAGTACATTTAGAGGAGAGTACTTTCTACTTTCACTGGAGGAACATTTAGAATACTTTTACTGTGACAGAGTATTCCTACACTCTGGTACTTCTACTTTACTCAAGTACAAGATCTGAGTACTTCTACTTTTACTCAAGTACAAGACCTGAGTACTTCTACTTTACTCAAGAACAAGATCTGAGTACTTCTACTTTACTCAAGTACAAGATCTGAGTACTTCTACTTTACTCAAGAACAAGATCTGAGTACTTCTACTTTACTCAAGAACAAGATCTGAGTACTTCTACTTTTACTCAAGAACAAGACCTGAGTACTTCTACTTTACTCAAGAACAAGATCTGAGTACTTCTACTTTACTCAAGAACAAGATCTGAGTACTTTTACTTTACTCAAGAACAAGATCTGAGTACTTCTACTTTACTCAAGTACAAGATCTGAGTACTTCTACTTTACTCAAGAACAAGATCTGAGTACTTCTACTTTACTCAAGAACAAGATCTGAGTACTTCTACTTTACTCAAGAACAAGATCTGAGTACTTCTACTTTACTCAAGAACAAGATCTGAGTACTTCTACTTTACTCAAGTACAAGATCTGAGTACTTCTACTTTACTCAAGAACAATATCTGAGTACTTCTACTTTACTCAAGTACAAGACCTGAGTACTTCTACTTTACTCAAGAACAAGATCTGAGTACTTCTACTTTACTCAAGAACAAGATCTGAGTACCTCTACTTTACTCAAGAACAAGACCTGAGTACTTCTACTTTACTCAAGTACAAGATCTGAGTACTTTTACTTTACTCAAGAACAATATCTGAGTACTTCTACTTTACTCAAGTACAAGACCTGAGTACTTCTACTTTACTCAAGAACAAGATCTGAGTACTTCTACTTTACTCAAGAACAAGATCTGAGTACCTCTACTTTACTCAAGAACAAGACCTGAGTACTTCTACTTTACTCAAGTACAAGACCTGAGTTCTTCTACTTTTACTCAAGTACAAGACCTGTGTACTTCTACTTTTACTCAAGTACAAGACCTGAGTACTTCTACTTTACTCAAGAACAAGATCTGAGTACTTCTACTTTACTCAAGTACAAGATCTGAGTACTTCTACTTTACTCAAGAACAAGATCTGAGTACTTCTACTTTACTCAAGTACAAGATCTGAGTACTTCTACTTTACTCAAGAACAAGATCTGAGTACTTCTACTTCACTCAAGAACAAGATCTGAGTACTTCTACTTTACTCAAGTACAAGATCTGAGTACTTCTACTTTTACTCAAGAACAAGACCTGAGTACTTCTACTTTTACTCAAGAACAAGACCTGAGATCTTCTACTTTACTCAAGTACAAGATCTGAGTACTTCTACTTTACTCACTTTACTTCATTTCATTGATGAAAGACTTCTTGAATTATTATCAGAAGACTGCTTTAAAGGGAGGGATGAATCATGAATGTGTTTTCACTGAAGTTCAGTTTTCTTCTTTATCCAGAGATATATTTACAGGTTTATGTTCATGCCTATTCATAGTACTAAAGAAAGTTGTTGAATGTTTTCAAACTGCTCGTACCCTGCAGGCAGAACAGTGGGTGGTTAGAGGTTAACTCACCTTTATAAAGTTTACGCTTTCTGTGTCCAACAGCGAGTGTTGAGGGGCCTTTTATGAGTACAATTGGCATCTAATATGTCTAACACACACAGTATCGAGCCTTATTTTGAGCAAAAATCTTAAACATACACCCTGAAGGTATTGACCTCTCAACGATGAACACACACCTACATGCTGTCTATGTTGACCAACACCTACCATACAATCTGTATAATGTAGTCGATGAACACTGAGGAACTTTTAAAAGCTGATGCTCCACAGAATAACAATAACCCAAACTTCCAACCTGGCAAATCTTCATGTTTCCGAGAGGAACACCAACAAAAGTTCTCTGCGATCTCCATGCAGGTTGCCAGGTTTGGTTGCCAGGTTTGGTTGCCTAAGGTCGCCTTCTTTTGTGCTACTCTGCAGTTTCACTTTTCAGCTACGGAAAAAAACTGTGAGAACAGCCAAGCGTCAGAACAGACTTCAATAAGTTAATGAAGTTTTCTGCTTGTGCTGCATCTCTCAGGGAAAGAGCGATTGAAATGGAACCAACAAAGTCTGTTATTCTCTGTGTATTAGATACAGATTACAAATGTTCTGTTTTAAACAATTAATGAAAAAAGCTGGAAATGTCCTGAAAAAACGTGGCTTTATGAACATTTTACTGAAAGAAAAAATGCGATTTGTTGGGGATAATTTTCATGCTTGGATGAATACATAAGTATTTACTATTGCAGGATATGAATTGAGTCCTAATAATAATAATAATAATAATAATAATAATAATAATAATAATAATAATAATAATAATAATAATAATAATAAGCTTTATTTGTTTACTATTGTTCATGCATCAGGTGCAGCTCAAAGTGCTTTAATGAGACCCTATCACAATTTAAAACTCAACCACATGAAAACATGATATAACACTTTAACACTTTAAGAGACACAGCAGTAAAAGGTATGATAATACAAAATGTAACACAATAAAGGAAGACACAATCAATCAATAGGACAAAATATAAATACCTATTAAATCAATTAATAAAAACAAAAACAAATAAGACAACATTAGTAGAAAATGTAATAATGAATATGATTAATAAAAGTCAAATGATTTAAACACCAAATTAAAAGGAAATTATGCTAATAAAATGCTACAATACATAATGCAAGTCAAAACCTATAAAATAGTTAAAAACAATATAGGAATAAAGTATTTAAAAGTCGTTTAAAAAGTAAGAAGAAGTGCAGAAGTTATTATTCTTGATATTTCTTGAATATGTTTGGTAAGAGTGTATTTGACTGAAGCCTGTGAACCAGAAACACACAGTCATTGAGGGGTACTCTCTTGGTGAAACGACCGATCTTTGACAGTCATCTGTTGTCCTTTCTATTCTCTTTGATGTTTTAATCACATAAGATTTTAAAAGTCTCATTAGAAGTCAGGGTTTCCCCCGAGCAGGCTCTGAAAAGCTGTTGGAAACATGGCGTTGAATCCTCCTTTCTCATGGCTATCACTCGGCCAAAGAACCAACCCCAGCGGTCATGTTTGAAACCTCTCCCAATACACACCATTACTAGTGGGATTAACAGGATTGTGGCACAACACACACACACACACACACACACACACACACACACACACACACACACACACACACACACACACACACACACACACACACACACACACACACACACACACACACACACACACACACACACACACACACACACACACACACACACACACACACACACACACACACACACACAGAGGGTTAGAGAGGCAATGTGAGACAAGAGGCTCTGGCAGTAAAAGGCGTGACGGATGCCAGTGAAGCTCATTGAAATGAAGGAAAGAGACGGGGGGAATTAAAAGGAGAACATAACAAAGAGAAAAGGGAAATTGGGAAGGTTCAGAATAAGTTGGATGACAAATGCCAAAAGCTGGAGTCAAAGCCGCAACATCTTGAGAACATGGTACGTCTCAGCCCGCTGCCACACAGAGGATCGCAGTGTGTCTAACACGCTTTGGTTGCAGTCCATCTGGACACAAATTCAAAGTGCACAGACTCAGGCGGCCCATTTGCAAATGGAAAGGAAGTGTGTGCATGTGGTTTTGTGTGGATTTTTTATTAAAGACCTGCTGACAAGAGGGTGAACGACAGAGTCTTTATCCTGACATAGAAAAGACAATTGTTTCCTGATCTTCAGTTGACTCCATATGGAAAAACTCCCCTGATTTCTACTAATCCAAGGTTGTTTACAGGTCTGGAAAGCGTTATGTGAGAAATAATACCCTGGAAGCTTTTCTTAGCCCCAAACACAGCTGTGTTAGATCTGATGATCTGCCAGAGAAAACACTTGAGTTAGCATTGGTTGCGGCTATGGACTACAAATGTACAAATTTAAAAAATCTGTGAGTTTGAGACTTAAAAATAAGTTCAATTAGACCTCTATAGCAAGTTTAGAGGTGACATCTTCACTCGCTAGCATGCTTTTGGATACATTAAACACTCCAAGCAGAAGCCATACAAATATGCACCATTTAGTTGCATTGTGGGTAATGTAGTCACAAGGTTTTGACATGAAGGAGCACAAAAGTTAGGGTTCGGGTTAGGGGTGGCAAAGCTAAATACGTCAAGTAATTTTGGGATAGTTCATGTTATTTTAGATTCAAATATTCACAACTATGTCATGATGTGTGTGCAGTGAAAGATGTATTTTAAAATCAGATGCCCAAAAATATCTTGGCACTGACTTTCTCTGAGTGTAGTCGGGCAGAAACTGAGACGATATGTGAGAGAATGAGGCAAGAAAAGGCAAATATTTGCAGAGTGTTGGCAAGAAGAGAATAAGGACACGAGGAAAGGTCATTCTGAGGAATGCAGCAGCTCTCAGTCCAAATCAAACCTTTTAAACAAGAGACGCCCACAATATTTTCAGAAGGACACTTCAAGAGAACTGATGAAGAACCACCTCTCGTATTTTTTAGATTTAAATAAGTCCCTCTGCGATGTTACCCTGGTCGGGCCAATCAGCCTCCTTCAGACAACTCACACAGATGCTAAAGCTGTCACGCACACACACATATATATCCACACACAAACACACACTAAGACTAGCTTCTTTCTCTCGTTTCAATATTGATGGGAGAAGAAACACTTTGTGCGAGTTAAAATGCACATGTTGCAAAAGTGTCTCAACAGCAAAGCATAAAATCCTACAACTAATTGGTTCTCTATGGGCCTCCCCTGACAGGCCCAAACATTAGGGTTACACAGCAGAGAGAGAGATGGGAGGAGAGGCAGGATGAGAGCGAGACGGAAAGAGAGACAGAAAGTAAGAGATAACACGAAATGAGACAGCAATCAACTGGAGAGAACAAGAGGAAGCTTTGTCTGACAGATAATACCAAAGGAGGGTCACAAGTCAAAGATAAACAGAGAGTGACAGAGAAATGCAAATTATAGATGAAAGAAATATGTGTACGCTCACAGTATCCTTCTTATTACTCAGCTACTAAATAAATCAACTGTTTGACTCACAGCATTGATTTTAACATTATATTTTGCATTTAAAAATGATGGTTCTGCTTTCACTAAGGAACAATAGTCCGTATCTTCTTTAAACCAGTCTTTAAACACCAAGTCCATACCTTGTTCCCCTTAGTGTTTCCTTCCTGTCTGTCTTCTTCTGCTGTTCCCTTAAGTGTTCCCTTCCTGTCTATCTACTTCTGCTGTTCCCCTTAGTGTTTACTTCCTGTCTCTCTTCTTCCGCTGTTCCCTTAAGTGTTTACTTCCTCCACTGTTCCCTTAAGTGTTTACTTCCTGTCTATCTTCCTCCGCTGTTCCCTTAAGTGTTTACCTCCTGTCTATCTTCCTCCGCTGTTCCCTTAAGTGTTTACTTCCTGTCTGTCTTCTTCTGCTGTTCCCTTAAGTGTTTACTTCCTGTCTCTCTTCTTCCGCTGTTCCCTTAAGTGTTTACTTCCTGTCTATCTTCCTCCGCTGTTCCCTTAAGTGTTTACTTCCTGTCTATCTTCCTCCGCTGTTCCCTTAAGTGTTCACTTCCTGTCTGTCTTCTTCTGCTGTTCCCTTTAGTGTTGATTTTCTGTCTCTCTTCTTCTGCTGCTCCCCTTTGTGCATGTATCTCTTTAAAGAACTCTATGATTGGCGGTAAATGCCTTCTTCTTTCACATGCGAGTCTCTGTGTGCCTCTAAATTCGTCTGAGGTCTTGTATTACTCCATGTTTGTGCTTGCACTTGTCACTCGATGTCATTTCTCAGCATCGTGTTAACAAGGAACATTTATTGTACATGTTACGATGCCAGGCCGTGATCCTGATGGTAATTCAGTGTGTTAGTGCAGACGCAGCACATTCCTCAGCCTCATATCCAGACACACACACACACACACACACACACACTAACACACACACTGAGGCTGTCAGATTACCTAACATGAAGTCAAACAGAAAGCATCACGCAAGACTTAAAGCAATGCATGTAATGGACGTGCAGTAAGAGATTTAAAAAGGCTCATCAATGTAAAACATATTGGAATATTGACAAAACTGCTCAGAAGTTTTGTTTTACTTCTTTAAAATGATTATCAAATCACCTCAAAACAAGCTTTTTCCAAAGCCTTTAACCAAATCTCAAGGTCATCTGATAAAGAGATGAGATTTTTCAGTTTTATTGTTTGAGACTCAGGTGCATGGTCATCCTCCCATTTGTGTTTCCCTTTGTATTTTATGTGTTATTTTTATTTTTTGGTCTGTAAAAATTACAAACAGACATTAAAATATACAGCAGTTACATTTGAATATGTGGTTACCTAAAATATTGTAAAAACAAACAAATCTTCTCTTTCTATTCCTTCTGAGAGTTTGCATTTACCTCAGGAGTAAAAGTTAAACAATCTCTCAAGCAAATGGAAGTGAAGACATTTCCTCCACCATCTCCTACACCTCACCACTGTTTCTTACTGGTCATGCGACAAAACATATTTTGTGTGTGTGCAGGTCTTTAGATTAAACATATATTCTCATGTGTCATCCCCTGACAAAACAATCCATTTGAATTTGAAAGGACCAAAGAAAAGGTTATGTTTCAGTGCCTTTTAGTGTTACAGGTTAGAAAACAATGTAGGAAAAGGTCATTAAACACACCCCTAACAAATGTTTAATACCCACAGACATTTTCACAGCCACTTTCACACCTTGGTCTTCTTATTACCACGCTAAGAGTGCCTTGTTTTATACTTAAAATATGAATATACACTCTATCTTTAACAACATCTGCCATGAATAATTAGCTAGTAGATAGAAAGATAGAATGGGAGGATGAAACCCTCTTTATTGTCACATACATGCACACAGAGCACACACAGTGAAATTAGTCCTCTGCATTTAACCCATCCTAGCACTAGGAGCAGTGGGCAGCTATCGTGCAGCCCGGGGAGCAATGGGGAGGGAGGATCGGAGGTGTCCGGTGCCCTGCTCAAGGGCACCACAGCAGGGCCTAGGAGGTGAACTGGGACCTCTCCAAGTAGCAGTCCACCTTCCATATTTCAAGTCTGTTTGGGGACTTGAACCGGCGACCCTACGATTCCCAGGCCAAGCCCCTACTGACTGAGCCACTAATGGACAGCTAGTGGGGTTGTGGTGCCTCTTTATGTAGCATTTGTTGGTGTGCACTTTACGTCCTCAGGTGTTTCTATGAATACAGATCACTTGAGGAAGCAGCTAAAATGAACTTTACTTTTGGCTGCAACTTCATTTGCTTGTTTTATTCGAAGGTAACACTTTCACCTGATCTTGACTCTGAGTTTGCCCCTGCTTCGTCTGATACATGGAGCTTTCAAGGCTTGAAATATGAATATCTGCAGGCAGGGAAATGTTGACATCCACCTCCACAGTCTGAATATTTCTCCTACCACGCCTTATATGAGATGCATGTCGAGACAGTCTTCAGTCCTTTAGACTCAGCCGACCTGTGGGAGCTGAAGCTGAAGCTCTGCACAATCAATACGAACATTTACATGTTCCAGAATAATCTATACGACATATCTCTGCACTGATTTTTGCTTCTGCACATATGGCCCATTTTATATAAACGTGACCTTGTTCTATAGATAATTTCCAACAGTAATTATGCTGCATACGGACTCTTGAAATGTCTCTCCCTTTCAATATTTATTTTAAGCGTAAAACTCAACTTGAAAGCCCATGTGGTGGAATTTAAGAAACGTGCATTAAAGATCTCTTACCGTCGTTTAAACTAGTTTTATTTATTTCACCTGTGATTTTATACAGTACGATTTTCATCGCTAGGAAAGGAGTTTGTTTTTGCAATTCATTCTGCCAGATTGTGTGTTTGGGCTAGACTATTTGGACTCAAATAAGACAGAAATGGAGATAAAATAAACACTCGTTTTCACAGGAAGTATTATGCTACAAGAAATATTTACCATGTCCTAATTTCTGCCTATATCCTGTTACAATCTGCGTACATTTTCCAAATATTGCTACCCACATTCCCCGCTTCCCTTTCTTTATATTTATCTTGTCAAAACAGCATTTTGATCAGTTGCGCCATGCATCAAACTATGAGGTTGTAGGAGCCCCACTACATAAGACTTGGTTAAGAATAGGAAAAGGTAAATGATTCCTCATTTTTCTTGCCTTATCTTGTTACATATAGGTGCTGAAATGTCCCAATTAATGGTACCTGCCCTCCCCTCTCTGTTTCTCATCCTCTTGTCTTCCTCTCTTGTTCTCAGCATCAGAGGACGATCCTTCTCACTGCCTGTTTGCTAAACTGAACACAGCTTTTTTCCCAAAGTCTGTACTGTTTCTCTTTGGCTCTTCTTTTTCTTTTTGCTTTGCTCATCCTCCATGCTGACTCGTGTTTTTCATCGCTCAACTTCCTGCCCCCCACCCATTGAGACCCTCAAAATGTCACTCCTCAGTGGAAGGGAAAGCAAAACAGAGCAGACATGATTGTTCCTCTCTGCGTGTGAGGCCTCCTGCCTGTGATGTGTGTGAGTCACTGTCACCTTTATTTTTGTAAGTGTGTGTGTGTGTGTGTGTGTGTGTGTGTGTGAGTGAGTGATTAGGTGAACACAGGTATCTGTTTGACAAAATACTTATCGTGCTCCAGGCTGCTCTGTGTGTGTGTGTGTGTGTGTGTGTGTGTGTGTGTGTGTGTGTGTGTGTGCCTGTGTGACCGAGTTAGTAGAGTGTGTATGTGTTCCTGTTTGTGTTAGAACCATTGCTCACCTGGTTGTGTGAGTCTACGTGTTAATGTGTGTGTGGTGTGCCTGCCTCTTGTTTTAACTTTTCAGGTACTGACCTTTGTCCACATTCTCAGAGTATACGTAGAAATGATATCCTTTTGTTAAAAAGCCAAAGGGGGTTCATTTCTACTGCCTTTGCTTTGCACAGGTTAAACTGTGTGTGTGTGTGTGTGTGTGTGTGTGTGTGTGTGTGTGTGTGTGTGTGTGTGTGTGTGTGTGTGTGTGTGTGTGTGTGTGTGTGTGTGTGTGTGATTTCAGGAAACGGTTGGTTGGTTTTGTGTATTCACATCGCAAGTCACGACTCAAGCAGCTGCTGTGAAATTACCCTGTGAAATCAGAAAATCAAGCCTTTGTACAACGCGTCTGCACACATGCCAGACAGGCCTTGTGAGAGTGTGTGTGTGTGTGTGTGTGTGTGTGTGTGTGTGGCAGCTTCACCTGGGAAGTGCCAATGTTCGCTTACTCCCTGGCAGCCTCAAAAAGAGAAACCCTAAAATACTGGTTGACTCCCCACCACAAAGATCACCCTGCATCATTTAGCAAACAGGACAAATATTGTTCCTACTGCCGTTCTGACAGGCGGGGAAACATCCAAAGGTATTTGCAAAAATACCCAATTAACACACATCCATGCATGCATAACGGCTCATTTAAATAATACTAATACCATAGCTGAACTTGCCTCTCTAGACTGGGACACCTTCATGAGGCAGTGTGTTTCTATTCATTCATATTTAATAACATGTGCCATCGTAAAGAGCAAGGCTTTGGTAGTAAAGGCAAAACAAATCTGCTTCTTTTCATTTGCTATCCAGTTTCAGTAAGGAATGTCATGGGGCAAAGGAAAGAAGGGAAGGAGATTTGATCAGGACTTAATAAATCATGATGATACGTAGGATGTTACTGAGTGTGACGTGGGGAACTACATTTTTCCAATAGGATTAGGGTTAAAGTTAGGGTTGAAGCATCTATATATTTCACCCTTTGCATTGTAAACATGGACAACCTCCCATCCACTCGTATGAACCCAATTCATCTGATTGTTTAAACTATTTGAATACATAATACTTCACATACCATATGTGCATAACTTCTTAGGCCTTCACATCTACTAATGTGCATAAAACCATTCAAACTTACCTCAAACACAACAACAAAACATGGGACCAAGTGGCAGAGGAAGAACTATTAAAGCTTTGAGGTAAAATAAATAAAGAGGCGAGAAACAGAGAGACATATTTAGACAGAAGGACGTATCCTGACACAGAGAGAGAGGGTGGAAGCAGATCACAGCGAGAAAGCGTCCTAACAATCTGCTACATTCAGTTTAAAGGTTTAACACAGCAGATGACAGGAAATCAAATCCACCGTTTTCCTTTTTCTCTTTATCCAAACGCTCCCCTGCTGTTTGTCCTTTGTCTCCCTCATCTGTGTCCAACATAATGTTGAGACAAGCTGTCAGAAAGGTCCGCTACTCGCTTCAAAAGCAGCGAGACACCAGAGGATCAAGGTTTTTTGAACTGACAGAAAGCATCACACGAGCAGAAAACGCTTTTCTGGGTCTGGCTCCCACTGGCAAGGCAAAACGAGAGGGTATTTTTTTAAGGCAGAAGGTCATTTACCTTCAATTAAAAAACATGCCCGCAGGTTTTTATTTTTTAATTCCCTCTGTAGAATAATTTGCCGCCGAAACACCTTCATCACCAACAATACACAAACCACCAAGACAACAACAGAACGTATAACAACAGCATGTTCTTATTGAGTTGTCTTCTCATTGCCAGACGTCTCCATGATGCAGGACAGAGGTCTGCAAGAAGACGGTGTTGCATGCTGTCTTTGAGTTTAAATCAGTGTCAAAGCACCGTGCATGCTCCATGATATCATGCTACCAGGGGACACTGCACACAACTGGAACCAGAGCCCATGTTGACATTGAAGTTATGTAGTTGTTCAACCGTCACTGTCACTGGAAGCTCACCTAAAACACATGTATTATTGGCTTATTTATTTGTGATCGTGTGATTCCTTCCGATATAATTGCAGATCTGCTGTAAGCTAGTTAGCTAAAGTAGCTAACTTAATCACTTCAAAAATATTAACGAAATACTTACACTTTTGCAACACACTAACACTTTTATAACACCTTTATGAACCCCCAGCGTCAACAAACGCTCCGGTCCCAACTGCGTGCGTCACTTTTCAGTGTCCCGTTTCCGTTGTGTTTGGATCTTTTTGCAGCGTTTTGTTTATGCAGCGATGTTTCGTCTAATTGGTGAAGATGTTTCTTAATTTGCATGTGTTTTGGCACTCTCGTGTTTTTATACTTGCGAGATTTTTGAAATTGCAGCACGTTTCTCCTAATGGACATTTGGGCGTTACGTTTGCACTGGTAGGCCTCCGAACATAATGTCACTTTCAGAGAAATATAAGGTCTTAAAACGCTTTGGTGGGTCATCTTGGAAAGCAATAACATGTTCTTGTTGACATATTCAGTCCACTTGTTACCATATTTTACCCAAGGTTCAAAAGAGTTTATGGTCATGCTTAAAAAAAACCACCCTATGTCATGTTTCATCAGAAAATTAAACACAGAAATCTGAGGCTAAGGTCAACATGTTACCTACTCAGAAATCCAGCCTAATGTCAAATCTCGATCATGATAACTACCTTAGATTTATTATATACAATTACTTTCTGTCTTGTGAATACAGCCTGTGAATGAAATGCGTTGGAAGCAGACCTCTCTGCATGCAGCGGACGCTCGGATGAATGATGTGCGTGCGCTCATGCACCGCTCCACCTGCTGTATTTCAGAGGAAAGGTACGCCAGCTGTTAACCACCCATGAATACAGATGAGCAGCTCGTTGTGATGAGGCTGGGGGGTCGTGACGAGGCTCAGCAGAGAACTCACTCACCACATAATGAGTGATCCTTATCGGCCAGCAAGAGACACACATAGGCACACACAGGCACACACACACACACACACACACACACACACACACACACACACACACACACACACACACACACACACACACACACACACACACACACACACACACACACACACACACACACACACACACACACACACACACACACACACACACGCACACACACACACCAACACACACACACACACACACACACACTGTTATATCTATATTCCTCTCTGACACATTGGTGGATAGTAACACGTACTTCAGTATGATTTTGAGCATGTTCAGTTTATGTTAAACTTATACACATGTGTGCTGGGTTATCCACATCATCTATGAGACATATTATCTGAGGGACATTGCTGCAAACATTGTGAAAGGAAGGAGAGGGATGCACATGTCCATCACAATCTTCATATTTTTAACTCGATTAATCAATGTGTCCGCACATATTGGCTTCTTAATGAAACTCTAATAGCCACATGTCATCTGCGAAACATGTAGTGACAGGTGATTCACATCAATTACAGTCACTGACATGCAATCAACATGAACACGGGAGGATAAAAATAAAGCCGGCAGCAAGGACCTTCAGAGCCGGCAACCAGAAAATAATGATGATTAAAGGATTTAAATATACATGTGACTCATGCTGCAAACACAATGTTCAATGTAATGTTAAAAAACTAATCACTGGTAATAAATAGGTGAATATAAATATACAATATAGAAGACATTAATAACACTGAAACATCCTCCCTAGCTTTACATACATCATCTCAGTAATGATTAACAATAGTACCAACTTGAGAAACTTTTGTGTTGAATATCTTTAGTTATGGCACAGCTCAGTTAAACACTCGATACTGATTGGTCAATTTGAAAATTCCAGATGTTGTTAATTTGCTAAGGAGTATCAAGGGACTGTGTGCAGTCATATCAATCCGCGGGAAGAAGTCCGGTTAACTTAACGTCAGCTGTTGACAACACTCATTAGTTGGAGAACAACATGGAATCATTTTTGATACAGAATTGTGGAGATCAAAACACTTTGGATTCAAGATGGCTAAACTATACCCAATAAAGAAAAGGAAAAGGGAACAAGAGAAGGAAACAGGTTAAAGACAGAGAGCTGGACGTCAGAGAACTCAAAATAAGAAGACAGACAGGAAGTAAACACTGAAGGGAACAGCTGAAGAAGACAGACAGGAAGTAAACACTGAAGGGAACAGCTGAAGAAGACAGACAGGAAGTAAACACTAACGGGAACAGCAGAAAAAGACAGACAGGAAGTGAACACTAAAGGGAACAGCAGAAGAAGACAGACAGGAAGTGAACACTAAAGGGAACAGCAGAAGAAGACAGACAGGAAGTAAACACTGAAGGGAACAGCAGAAGAAGACAGACAGGAAGTGAACACTAAAGGGAACAGCAGAAGAAGACAGACAGGAAGTAAAAACTAACGGGAACAGCAGAAGAAGACAGACAGGAAGTGAACACTAAAGGGAACAGCAGAAGAAGACAGACAGGAAGTAAAAACTGACGGGAACAGCAGAAGAAGACAGACAGGAAGTAAACACTAAAGGGGACAGCAGAAGAAGACAGACAGGAAGTAAACACTGAAGGGAACAGCAGAAGAAGACAGACAGGAAGTAAACACTGAAGGGAACAGCAGAAGGACAGGAAGTAAACACTGAAGGGAACAGCAGAAGAAGACAGACAGGAAGTGAACACTAAAGGGAACAGCAGAAGAAGACAGACAGGAAGTGAACACTAAAGGGAACAGCAGAAGAAGACAGGCAGGAAGTAAACACTAACGGGAACAGCAGAAGAAGACAGACAGGAAGTAAACTCTGAAGGGAACAGCAGAAGAAGACAAACAGGAAGTAAAAACTAACGGGAACAGCAGGAGAAGACAGACAGGAAGTAAAAACTAACGGGAACAGCAGAAGAAGACAGACAGGAAGTAAACACTGAAGGGAACAGCAGAAGAAGACAGACAGGAAGTAAAAACTAACGGGAACAGCAGAAGAAGACAGACAGGAAGTAAACACTGAAGGGAACAGCAGAAGAAGACAGACAGGAAGTAAACACTGAAGGGAACAGCAGAAGAAGGCGGGCAGGAAGTAAAAACTAACGGGAACAGCAGGAGAAGACAGACAGGAAGTAAAAACTAACGGGAACAGCAGAAGAAGACAGACAGGAAGTAAACACTGAAGGGAACAGCAGAAGAAGGCGGGCAGGAAGTAAAAACTAACGGGAACAGCAGAAGAAGACAGGCAGGAAGTAAACACTAACGGGAACAGCAGAAGAAGACAGACAGGAAGTAAACTCTGAAGGGAACAGCAGAAGAAGGCGGGCAGGAAGTAAAAACTAACGGGAACAGCAGGAGAAGACAGACAGGAAGTAAAAACTAACGGGAACAGCAGAAGCAGACAGACAGCAAGTGAACACTAAAGGGAACAGCAGAAGCAGACAGACAGCAAGTGAACACTAAAGGGAACAGCAGAAGGAGACGGGCAGCAAGTGAACACTAAAGGGAACAGCAGAAGGAGACGGACAGCAAGTGAACACTGAAGGGAACAGCAGAAGGACAGGAAGTGAACACTAAAGGGAACAACACAAAAGGACCATTAAAAACACATTTTTCTCTTTTCCAGAGTGTCAAAGAAATATTTCAGTCTTTCTTTTGATGATTTGACTTGAACAACCAAATGCAATAATAATTTGGACACCCTGTCCACTCTATCGGACAATGTGAGACTATTAAGCTGTCAGTAGCAGCATGAGCTGAATAATAAAGTATCCACAGCAGCCTCACATATTTAACTGATGCATCCAGGCAGAATTTTGGGAGTCAAACTCCTGTCAAGAATGAAATGAAATTGAAATGTTAAACAAATTAATGTCTTACCTTGAGGCCTCAGTAGACTTAAGCACTTAATAAATTCTGATTAATATATTTTAAGAATGACAACTTCCAGTTATCGGAGTTGAAAACTGGAACGTGTCTACATTTCCTCAAGAGGAGGATTTTTCAGCAGCACGTTGATTCTGGGTCAACGACCTTTTGAGGAATTTCAAAAACCAAACTGTTGAATCAGGGTTTATCTCATCTAATACGGCATTATTCAGTTTGACACGTCCGCACCTTTGTTTTTGCACCTTTCTAAACACCCATACACCCAAAATGACTCATACCAAGACTTCCACGTTTGCTTTTGTTAAGTTGTTAAGTCCTTTTGGTTTTGCTATATCGGAAATAAATATGCTTGTTGTTACACTAAAGTGGTCTGGACTCCCACCTTTGTTGCAGCCTATGAGCCGGGCAGTAACAGATCAGTCTATTGATTTAAAGCACTATGAATTTCCTTTAAACTAAACAAATATGTTGATGATTTTGTGAATTATGTTTTGGCGATACATTATTAAACTCTGATTATGTGACAGCCAAAATGCATTCGAAGAACACTTACCATGTGCATTATGAGACAATACAGTCTGAATAAACTACATTTTTAAACCAGTTTTGTTGAAATACATTTACACTGACTAAATGCAGTTTGCCGCCCCCCCCTACCCACCCACCCCTCCCCCGTCCCCAGGCTTTATATGCAATAACACCTCGTGTCACATGAGGATCTTATCGTAGTCAATGTGGGGAGATGAAGTGTAAGTGACCTACCTAGCCTCTGCTTTGAATCAAGCAGCATGGCCCGGGGAACATCAGGCAGAGGAAGTTGAGCTTTTTGGATGTTTCTTATCTTATAGAGCACCACTTCTCCAGACTGTCCTTCTGCGTCTCAATTTATTCTATTTTCCCGTAGAAGCCTTCCAGCAACAAATAGAGAGAGGCCTTTATATTCCCTTTCAGGTTCATATTTGTATTTAGTGCCTCTATGTGATGTGTCTTTATTTTTCTCATACTGCCTGTGCTGCAGCACCTCTTTTCACCCTCTGTCTGAAACCAGAGCCCAGTCTGCTCTAATTGATTAGCTGGCTGGCTCTGTTGTGATTGGTCAACCGCTTAAAGATGACCCGCTTTAGCCTATCATGTACAGTGTCGGAGAGCCAGCCAATAGAAGTATATAGAAACTTATAGTAAACATTTTTGCACATAATTGCTAAAAACAAGGTTATTTATAGATTATTTAAAAGGTTTAATGAAGGAAGAAAATGTATGTATGTTTGAAATCACATTTTTTTCAGGGATGGTGCCGCTTTGAACTTGCCGTCACAGGACACACACACACACACACACACACACACACACACACACACACACACACACACACACACACACACACACACACACACACACACACACACACACACACACACACACACACACACACACACACACACACACATTCCTTTCAATCCAAACTGAGTCTCTGAATTGTTGAATGTGATTACAATAAAAACGTACCTGTCCTTGCTATCATCATTCAAGCTTTTTTGGATCTTCATATTCAAAGCTAATAAATGGGGCGAAGCCTGCAAGCTAGTTCAGGCAGTCAACTCGAGCACCAATGATACATTCGCACATAACGCCCCTCGTCACACTTGCAACCAACCAAACAAAGTCTCCTAATCTGGTGCTCTATTTAAACTGTTGGATCCTCCTACCTCTGCCTCACTAATGCAGCTGCTGCTACAGCTGCTGTTTCCACGCTGCTGATGTGTTCACCTCGCTGCTGCTGCGTTCATGTTGGCGATGCTCGCCTGCCCCACCACCACCCCAGCTCCTCCCCAGCTTCTACCGGTAGGCTCGGGGGATAGTTATCTAATCATCACTCGATGTTCTATGTTAATATGTGGAGTGATGAGGCCCGAGCCTAGACGCCAAACTCAAACTATATACTGTTTCTAATAAACAGATTAATGACACACGTGTTATCTGACTGAACTTTTACTCAATCCATGTCAAAGAACAATGTGCGGAGGAAGAAGGTATTGACTTTAATGGCCATCGAGGAACAGGAATGCATAATGAATTCCACTTTTACCCCAGCAATCAGTGTTGGAGTATGCATTACTCATTTAAAGTGGTTTCATTTTTAAATGGAACTCAAAAGAAGAAAAGACACCCATTTTCTGAAGAATAATTAAGTGGGCTTTCTTTAGCTGATAGACAGACCTGTACAAATTACAAAGCTGTGCAATTCTAATTAACCAGCTCCGCTATTAAGGCCTGCACAGAGCTTGGTTAATAGATGCATGTGAGCTATTTGGGACTCAACCCCATAACTGTGTGTGTTATGTTGTTTTTCAAATATACCCCCTGACTAAAATCACATAAATATGATCCTAACAAGGCAATGTGTGCTTTGAAATGTGATACAAAATATAGTTTGGGCTCCTTTTGAAATTGCTCTTACTCGTATTTAATTTCCTCCTCTTGATTTTTTCCCTATTATACTTTTGGGGGTTTTCCCGTTACTTTTAGTGCATGTCAATGGTCTTCAATGGCTAAAATCCCAAAGTGTCTTCTAGAGGAGTTTCTTTCCTACTCATTCCTCCCTGCCTGAAACGCTTCCTTTGGAATCCTTTGTTTACTTACGTTAGAAAGTGCCATCACCACGACACACTCGTGCTTCCATTGGCTAGCACTCCAACAGATTGTACATGATTGGCTAAGGGGCGGGACATCTCGAGGTGGTTGACATCTATATTTTATATCTTACGGGGTCTGTGAAAACTGAAGGACAATGAGCACATTATTCTTTCTTGTCTCGTCACGTTTACACTCTGTAATGACTTCCACTATTCTAGCATTTCTATTGGATTCAAAAGTAAACAGAACATTTGAGACAGACACAAAGCAGATCAGATACCCGATTGGTTGCTGGCGGCTTCAGGAGTTTATGTGAGAAGCTTAAAAAAAGCACTCCTAATGAAAACACTTTGGTTCTGCTTTTTATCCTTTATGTCGCACATTTCTCTTCCCTTTATCTATTTTAATATCAAGGGATGCTTCACCCACAGTGGCCTTCTGTTTACCCGAAACGAGGTCTGCAGAAAACGCTGGCCTCTGTGCTTACTCAGAATATAAATAACACACCTTGTCAGGGTTTTTAAACAACTGTTATCATCACTTCCTTATTATTATTTATTTCTTTAACACAGTGAGATAAACGCACACCGAGAAATGTCCAGATTAATGATTCTGCGTCATTTTGTGAATTTCTCTGATAATAAAATGAACGTTGGACCAAATCAAGCAGAGAAATGACATTGAGACAATATTCCAATTTACCCTTCCAATTTTTTTATTAGTTTACTCTCAATATAGCCTTTATTCAACACCTCCACTTTGTCAGTTTCCTATAGGACTGTAAGAGTAGCTCCTGCATAATTCATGTTCAAAGGGTAAGAAGAGCATTTCTCAATATGATTAACCTCGCTGCCCTCTTTCTCTCCGACTCACTCGCTGTCTTTTATGTGCATTTACTGTATGCACTGGTGCATCCATCCATACATTCATGCAGCAGTCTGTGAGCGTGTACTTGAGTCTCGAGAGTATTACGACAACAGTTCCTCCCCCCTTCTACGGACGTGTTCAGGGCGGTGTTTCAAACATGAGGAAAACAGCTTTAAAGCGGGAAAAACCAAAATATAAGACTGTGGATTACGACCAAATCATGTGTCCTTTGGAATTCCGTTTGGTCTGATATTTCTGATGTAATGTACTTAACATTGAAAAAGCAGGTCTCTATACATTATAAATTGCCAATGAGAAAAGATGATGCAACCTCTCCACATCAACATTTAGACATGTGAGAAA